>NC_072893.1:57891212-58194242 GCF_027943255.1 Anastrepha obliqua | reverse complement strand
TGTGGTAAACCACTCAAATTGTGAACGCCGGAAAAACTTGTTTAAATAAATAAATTTAAAGTACCAGAGATAGAAAAAGTGAGTGACCGAACGAAGGAAAATTGAAGTGATATTTGAAACTAAAAAGCAGTTCTGAGCCCTTGCTGAAAGCTCTCAGTCCTCTCAGAGACCTCATAAGACATCTCCACGAACTGACTGGCGACATCAAACATCTACTGGATATATACATGATTCACCGAGAATCACTAAACACCTCCCTAACTCTCACCTCTCCCTCCCCCAGGCCGTTATCGGAGTTCAATCACTGTCTGATGAAGAGCTTCAACTGTATCGTGAGACTTGTGTTACCCTGGCACAATTGCGTTCTTGATACTGTAGCAAGTTAAACTTCTACTCATTCAGAATTTACGAAAGCATAACAGCATCTGAGAATACACCGAATAGCACTAACCACCTCTTCACACGCCCACATGCACCCACTCCTCTCCCTTTAGTCCCACCCTGTCGAAACAGCCTGCTGTCTGGACCTACACTTCAATGAGACAGACGACGACAACTGATGGCTTTACAATACTAGGCAGAGTTTTGAAAATAGCTACGGAAACCCCAAACCAATGCCGTCAAAATCTGGATGTTTCACTTACAGTTAACTTCGCACTCTCAGGCATTTCAAAGTCCCGACATGTGCGAACAAACTCTTTTAATTTTTGCACAATCTTCATACTTCTCTTCGGAAAATTATTAAATTACATAAGTTTCAAAGAAAAATGGATATGACTAGAAGTTTCGAAGCTCTTCCGCATAAAAAAAGGCTGTCTAAAGCTCGCCGTGAGGCTGCGAAACTATTTTTGGAAAGTTTAGAGAGAAAAAGATAAGAAAAGAGAATGAGAAATAAGTGATGATGTCATTCTTTAGGATTTATGAAAGCAATACAATTTTAAGGCATTATAAGGTTAAGGTACATTTAAAAATTAAATAGACTACTAGCTCTTGGCAAACTATTCTAAGACCTGTAAGAGAGATTATATCAACCACAAACAACTTTTTACAGATCACGAAATCCCTTAGAAGGTCCATTTCGAAGTAAGTATTTGAATTGATGCACAGACTAAGGAACTGAGAAAATATTAGGCATTGCGGAGTATGTACAGCAAGTCAACTCGCAGGAATCTTTTATAATTTGGTAATATGGGGGCAAGCCTTTGCGCTGTCGGTATCAAAATCGAATCAGCAGATTTTCCGCAACATCCTTCAACAAAAAAAAGTCAATCTATGGGAAAGACCTGGTAGAACAATCACAACGCATAAGTAGAACGATGGTCAATATCATCAATGCATCTGGTCTAGTTCGGTATATTATTTTACCAACTCCCTCTTTTCATATTAACCTCAAGACACATCCTTCAATACTTAGTTCTTCCATTGTTTATTCAATAATGGCTGGTTGGTCCGGGCAAGACGTTTCACTATTTCCATGTTATTTTAAAACTGCTACAGTTCATCAGTCTATTTTTCACATTTCGTATAGAATAGTACCCATATAGACATCTAATATTCTTTCATCTATAATTTATTATTTAGAATCTTTTATATTTGAACTGAAGCCATAAGTGACCAAGATATATAAAGCGTAGAGTAAATCAGACAAATCACCTTTGCAGCTGATTTTTGCACCCATAAATAAAATAAATATATTAAGCCCCTACCTTGAATATTTCGTTCAAGGACGAAGAGTATTTTTTCTAGTTCCTTAACAACGGTTGTCCTGGCTATGTAATTTACCCGAAAAAGATCATCTCAATTTTTGTAAATCGGTAGCATTGAACGGAAGATGGTTTTTCATGAGGAACTTTTTCACTAGCCTTGCCATTGCCTGCAGAGGGGCAACCGTTATTAGGAAAAACCTTCTCATTATTTGATGTTTCATGCCCACAGTGCGTTTCAAGCCCGGACTCTATAGTAATCATTATGATTAATAGTATTAGGCCATAATGCACTACCATCTCTTATGTGGTATATTGCGCTTGGCCGAAAAACTAAACTCAGAGGCTTCTGAGGAATTGCAGTACCTCCGCAGGCGATCTATATCACTACTGGATTTAGAGACTCACCATATAGGAGTTCTCGTATTGCTAGAGCTGCACATTAGCATTCATTATCCAGTTCGCAAAAACGGCAGACGCCTGCCTGAAATGATGACGACGACTGAATGGTGGTCATGCACAAACCCATTCGGCAACCGCTCGCCATTCGGCGGACGCTCGCACTGTAGTTGAGTTGTAGAAATATAAGGCGGTATTTTAGATGACTTTTGGGCGATAAACGGTAAATATCCGCCCAAAAATACCAAATCGGGTCTGGAGCGACTTTTTGAATTAAAACACCATAATGAGAATTTTATTTCTAACTAAATACAAATATGTTCCCTTCCTATAAGTGATAGATCTTGACTTGTGTATAGTAGTTAAGCAATTTTTTTAGATATTTAAGTACTTCAATATCTCTCCTGAAAGCAGTTAAATTTTTCCATAATATCGGAAACATTTACATTGTAAATAAAAGTAGGAACAATATTTAAAAAAACATAAATATATAAACATACCCATTTTATTCTATTCCTATAAAAAGAATAACATCTTCTGACAATCCAATATCAGGAGTATAATCTGTATGCCACAACAAAAAATACATGCAACAGCAGCTCATAAATATTATTCTATCTAGTACACGAAGAACGCTGGCACCTGGCAGGCATGCAACGCCAGCAAAAAATAAAAATTCCTGCAAAAATGAAAATTCAAAACTGCCATTTGCAACACTAAGCTGCCACTGAGCTGTTGCTGCTGCATGAGAATAAAACCATAATAAAAACCCTAAAGAACTGAGAGGAATAGACAAATAGAAGGTGTAAGTTGGCAACTTTCATCACACTTTCGCAGCTAATTGGAGCTTGACGGCAACGGAAAAGTAAAGCCAAACTTAGTTGAAAATTTCAATTACCAATGCTAATAATTGCACGTGGTTGTTTTTGGCATCAATGGTGAATGCGACTTGTGATTGCTCGAATTACCGCGGTTGGCTGCTATTCGCCAATGTCACTTTTATATTCTGAACTTTTTGGTCGTCTGTTAGCATGGGATTTTCATTACTGCTAATTGCAATAAATTAATTGTGCAGCAAGAGTTGCCACATTTTAAATTAATTGATTTAACTATTTATGTAAAAGTAAAAGTAAAAGTAAAAGTAAAAGAAAGGAATGGAAAAAAGTACCAAAGGGCACAGGGATTCTTGTATTTTGAAGCGAATCTTCTTTTTTATACAAAATGCATAAACTTACAAATCTGGAATATCAAAAGCTAAAATGTGTCAAAAAATCATAAAATTAATTTTCAAACTGCAACAAATTAAAAATGGCTCAACCGATTATACTATCGTTTTTTTTTTTTGTTTGTTTGCTATAAAACTTTGGCATGTTTGCTGTGACTCTGCATTAATCAGGCCCATCGATTATTTCCTATTGCCTTACATTTTACAAACAAAAAAAACACGTACACTCCAATACAGTGTATAATAAATCAGTTTTTCTATGACATGCTAGGTGGCACTCACGTCGGGATAATATAAAAAGCTGTATATTGAACCCTTTTTAATTCGAACTCAAAATATGTTAGCTACATAGAAAGAAATATCGCCTGAAAAGAGGCTCGCTGGATGGGGCTAGCAACGAGATATTTATCTAAGCTCATGGTACCCACCGTACTTATATATATGTATATCTATATAAATACTTCGCTATACTGTTTCAATGAAATTGGATCTGGGATTTCTCGTTTACAGAAATGCGGCGTGAAAACCGCTTACAAGGTTTCGGCCGAGTTTAACAAATCCCACTAGTCGCTTCTTTCTCGTGCAAACCGTTTTTCTCCACCAGATCTCTCCAACTCGAAGGAAACCTCCTCTTCCTCTGCTACTAACAGCTGGAATCGCATCGAATACTTTCAGAGCCGGAGCGTTTGTATTCGGATATTTATTTGCTGCACGTATATATTGCCGTAAATCTCAGCTGAACTCTAGTACAGCCGTCACCAACGTGTAAATGTCCAAAAATCGTCCACAGAATCTTTCTCTCAAACATTCTAAGGGGCGTATCAACGGATGCTACCTTCGTTCATGCTTCTGCACCATATTATAGTACGACATGATGGGAAACTAAGGTGGTTTTTTTAAATAGTTTTTAACTACCTTATCAACATAACATCGAGTGTAGACTTAGTGGAAAATTACAAGGACTTTGACTTCAGATGCGATGTGTCGGGCTGGACAGATTTCACATACAATTTTTTGCGTTTGGGGTTGTTATAACATTCATTTGTCAGCCATAACATCACGCATTACATCTCGAAGCAAAAACAACATTTGGGTGTGAAAAATGGCACTTGTGTAGCTTCTCCTAGGTTTTCGCATGTTTTTAATTTACTGTAAGCATCCGACAAACTTCGATAAATTTCAACATTACCTTTTTGGTGCTATTGACAAAAAATAACACATGATTAAGCATACACTCGAAGGTGTTCTGAGCTGTCTAGTAGAGCCAACGTCTTCATTTTTAATCCTCTCATTTGCATGTTCTATCGCGGCGCTTGAATTAGGGGCGGGAATCATTTCAACTTATGAGTGACAACTTTATTAAATGGTAATATGTACGTTCCGGACTATCACACCTAAAATTACCAAATGTTGGATATTGACCTTCATCTTATTATCTTTTATCTAATTAGTTCTCAGAGAAAGTATAACAAGAGCACCACCAAAAATGAGTTACGAGAGCAGGAAGTCTTACCATTATCCAGGCTTAAATGTGTCGGTATTAATAATTTTTTCCTCCCTATAGAAGCTTTGCCTAATACTCTATCCTATTCTGATGTAAACAGAAGAATAAAATCCCACGTTTTTGCCCGATATTGATGCTTATTTATATTCTTGACCCTAAGAAATTATAACTTCTTGTCTCTGTTTCGATCTTACTAAATTTTTTACGCTTAAGCAGTCTTAGAAAATTAGAGATTATTGCTGATACACAGACCAAACTTGTTTTCTGATTTTGAAGAAGTTTGATTAGGTTGGCTGATTAAGATCGACCCCATATAAATCAAAACTGGTTTCTGGTATTCTCCAGAGATTTCTTAAATATCTGTCCTAGTTCCCCCCTGGAAAAGGTCTCACCTGTCTATCTAAAAGTAAACTGTTCATAGCAGCAATTGTTGACTTAATGGTTATGAAGATATGCCCATAAAGTCAGCTGATTTAATTCTAGTGTAGATTTCCGTTCGGAAAATGCTGAAAGAACTTTGAAGCTCACCTGACAATTCAAAGCTCACCCCCAAGATCAAACTTCCAACAAAATACAGAGCAATCTATGAATAAATTGTAGATGAAAAACTTGGATCAATCTGTGATGGAGTAGACGGTTGAAGTGAAGTGTTTTCCTCCACCCGTCTTGCTAACTACCTTTAATTTATGTGGTGCTTTTTTGAAATTGGCCTAAACAATGACGTAATTTTCAAAACTCTAATATTACAGTTTTACTTTGTCGTGTCGTGTTTGTTCCTGGTTTTAACCAGCTTAGCAATGTCTATTAGAAGCTTTTATTCAAACACACATGGTTTTTTGACAGTTTTCGCAACAAATCTTTAGCATCAGAGTTCACTTCATTATGCCGAAAACCTATTTTCCTTTCCGCAAAAGATTGTCAAATTCATGAGCCGGTACAATTTGTAGTTGTGTTTGTGATAAAGTAAATTAAAGTGAAATTAATTCTGCTAGTTTTGTCCGCCGATAGTACCAGCCTCAAAATTAGATGAATAAAATAACAGATTTTTACTCCCGCCTTACCGTAGTTTCATAACTAGCAAATTTATATTTTTTAGGCGGTTGCGAAAGTTTAAGGGGTTTAAGGGGCTTAAAGGTCACTTTAATTTAACAAAACGTTTATCGGTTCATTTAATAAAGCTCCCTGTGTTGGTGAAATGAGAGAAAGGTGCAAAGTCCATTCAAACCCATTCAGTGTTTTTCCTCGTACTACTGTGAAAGTGGTGTATGGCACTCCGGTTATATAGAAAGATACGAGTATCTGAACAGGCTTCAACTTCTTTACAAACACACGTCCTTTTATCCAGCCTCGAGCACGTGGCTCATTTGATTCATCGATTCGCTTTAAGATAACAATTTAACAACTACATTTAAACAATGTACATACGCTTGTGCTATCTTAGCCACAGAAGGCTCATCGCTGTGAACCAAACTATTTTGCTCAAGCGGAAGGTGGCACGTCTATGGCACATGCCCTCATATTTTTGTATACAAGCAATATCCGCCTAAGTCGTTTAACAAAGGATTGAGTTACATGTACTATATATGCTTGACTAGCTTACTAACAAATAAAAAAAAATATTGGGTGGGCCATGTAAAATTTGCTTTTTGAATCGCCTATAAAAAAAAGCTAATCAATATTTTTCCAAACTTTGTTTTTATTTTGAATATTGAATATTGTCATTTATGAATGAAAAATAATATCGTTCAAATGACTGCCACGACTGGCTTTACAGTAGGCCATTCAATCAACCCAATTTTTAAGCACATTTTCGATTGTTTGGGCTCCAATTTCATGAATGGCAACTTCGATTACGTGTTTTAAAGCATCAATCGTCTCTGGATGGTTCGCATAGCATTTCTTCTTAACGGCTCCCCACAAAAAATAGTCCAACAGGCTTAAATCACAGCTCAGGCGGCCAATTGACATTGGAATTCGAAAACGGTAGCCAAAAGTTCGAGTGTAACTTTGACAGTGTGACAAGTTGCACCGTCCTGTTGAAACCAAATATCGTCCATGTCATCTTCTTCAATTTTTGGAAACAACTCGTTGAGCATGTCACGGTAACGCTCGCCATTTAAAAAACCGCACCAAACAGTGACTCCTTGTGGATGCATTTGCTTCTCTACAGTAACGTGTGGATTTTCTGAGGCCCAAATCCGACAATTTTGCTTATTGACGTAGCCATCGATGTGAAAATCAGAAAAGAAGAAGAAGACTCACCACTTTGGAAATACGTTTTCAATATTTCCCAATTTTGTTCAAGCGTATAGCGTCCCATTCCGTAAATGTCAAACCTTTAAGTAAATTATGAACACATTTGACTTGCCATTTGTGTTACCATTCTCAAAAAAATAGGTGATTCAAAAAGCAAACGCTTTATGGCCCACCCTGTATATAAAAGTATTTATAGGAAATCTCTAACTTTTTATTGTAATAAAACTGTGCATATTCAAAATTTGGCAATGGTTGTGACAGTTGATCGTACTTAATTGAGCCCTTCTAAATCCAATGTCGGACCCGTTTTGTCAGATGGGCTCTACTTTTTGAGATAATGATATTTGAAAATACCTCAGATTTGAAAAATCAATTTAGTTTAAAGATTATCAAATATAGCTGAGGCTATATTAAAAATCAGTCCAGTGCGGAATTTCAGCGCAATAGCTATACAACGATCCAATTTGGGTCGAACGAAAAATCCCACTTTTACCCATTTAGAGTGCTCCAATCGAGTCCAAATGTATGACCAACCCCGACTAACTGTGGACGGTCGATTCACCCATGCCAGTGGCACACCCCCTGGAACTCCCCTGGGGGGTTCCCCATACAATCATTTCAAAATATCACCATTTTTGGCCCTTACATGAGAAAAGAAACTAAAAAGTTCTACCCAAATTGGGGGACATCAGAATTCGTTTTAGAGGTATGGTTCCTTCGGCAAAGTTTCTTATTTTGATCCCTAGAATATGATTTTCACAGAGCAATGGGCGATTTTTTTGCCTCCCCACAAATCGACCCGGCCTAATGCACAGGCATATACGCCCATGCAAAGCATTTTCCATTCTCTAACTTTTCTCAACACTTTCTCACGTTTACTCATTGCTATTAATTTATAGCAAATTCATAATCATTACCACTCATTGGTGTTTATAGCATTTGTCCAGCGGGAACCACGTAGCCATATGTTCCATTTCTGATTTCATGCATGCAATGTGCGTCCGTTAACAGCTGTGAGCTAATGTGTTATTGGTTTCCCCGCGCTGATGTTTGTGAATATTAATACTTGTGCTGCTGCGAATATGGCAACTTTACACACCCAGCCTCTATACTGATGCATTTGATACTGCGTGTGTATTGCTGTGACTATGCGCTTCCTGTGTCAATGTGTCACAAAGGATTTGATATGGCGCTGTACACGAGCAATTTTTATAATTTTTTTTTTTTTTCAGTAAGGGAGCTTTTGTTATTTTTGGTCATTTAGTTGGGAATGAAAAGTGGGTTGCAAATTACATTTGGATAAGAGAAACTGGAAATCTACAGGGACTTCAGCTATCGATTCATGAAAACTGCCAGCTGTTGCTGGTGGCCATTTTTTTACCTTTGCGATTCTGTGAAATTCTTAATAGGGCTTCTTTTAGTGCTTGTAATTGGGACTAATCTGCTATGTATGATAATTAGGCAGTTAGTTTTGGTTAGAGTAAAGAATGGTTTGAAAAATGGATTCGCAGCGAAAGGCAAAGTCATGGGTGGGTAAGCTATTGTAATTTGGTTTCATATAAAAGGGATCGGCGTGCGAAATAGCTGCCCTACTTTAATTGGTTATTGATATTGTGATCGCAGACCCAATCTATTTTTGATGCAAACATAATAAAAAATTCTCCATAAAATTCAGTGGAGTGCTGCTAACTTCCCCTTAGACTCAGTGGGGGGCAGACAGAGAAATGAGAGGAATCAGCTAATTCTTCTTGCTGCTCATAAATAATGAGAGGTTTAGCAATCTGTAAATGCGCGAAACCCTCGACGAAGTGCCAATCAAATGGCGAAAGAACTGAAAATATCTGCCCATAGCATTCGATGCATACTGAAAAATGATCTCAAAGTCAAGCATTACAAGATTCAAAAGGCGCAACGAGTCAGACTTGAGAGAGCGAAGGAATTGCTTCGCTTGGCCCAAGCCAAAAGCGGTCAATTTCCGAACATTATGTTTTCTGACGAGAAAAATTTTCAAATTGAGCAATTCGTAAACTCCCAAAACGATAGGATTTATTTGACCGACCGTTCATACGTGAATTTGATTCACCAATTGGCCACCAGGTGCCAGCACCCGCCACAGGTAATAGTTTGGGCCACTGCAGATTGGCACTCTCCAATCGCTTTCATCGAGCCTGGCATCAAGGTAAATGCGAAATATTATAGAGAAAGTATTCTAGAGGTTGCTTTTAAGCCGTGGGCAGACAAACATTTCGGGGGCAGACCATGGACGTTTCAACTTTTCAGAGTATTGTGCTTAATTTTGCGAAATATAAGTATTTCGTAGGGTAAAATCTAAGCTTTCGTATAAAACTAAAATAAATATATAATAAAACTAGCAAACCCGGCCCCCTTCGCTGGGCACACTAAAATAGAATAGATATGGTTTAGAACAGAAAATATATGATTTTCATATTATTTATTTCTTTATTCTTTATTCAAGCGCTTTGGCATAAACAATATTTTTTGTTTTTCTATTTGTTTTTGAGTAAATATATCCAAATCAGTTCAGGTCCGCCCCAAGCGTTAAAAAAGTAAGCGACATTATGGCTGGTTCAAAAGAACGCTGTACCCGTTGCCAGTGCTCCGAATTACAACCAAACTTTACGAAACCCATTTTCAATACTTACTTAACAATGTGCGTAAGTTTGGTTTAATTCGGAGCAAAGACACGGCGGGTCCACGTTTTGGCATATATTTCGAGACCCTAGTCATCAATAGGTATGAAAATTACCCCGTATTAAAGTACTTATCAACAGCTTTCATTTGATACCCATATTGTACATACACGTCCGAAGGTTACCCGGGTCCACGTTTTGACCTATATCTCGAGACCCTATCTACCAATAGGTATTCAAACTATACGGAAATCATCTTCAATACCTACTTAACAATGTGTGTAAGTTTGGTTTAATTCGGTTCAAAGACACGGCGGGTCCACGTTTTGGCATATATTTCGAGACCCTAGTCATCAATAGGTATGAAAATTACCCCGTATTAAAGCACTTATCAACAGCTTTCATTTGATATCCCTATTGTACAACCACATTCTACGGTCCACGTTTTGGTCTCTATCTCGAGACCCTAGTCACGGAGCGGATGGAAATACTCTGAACTAAAGCATTCACCAACAGCTTCCATTTGATACCCATATTGTACATACACATCCGAAGGTTACCCGGGTCCACGTTTTGACCCATATCTCGAGACCCTATCTACCAATAGGTATCCAAACTATACAGAAACCATCTTCAATACCTACTTAACAATGTGTGTAAGTTTGGTTTAATTCGGTGGAAAGACACGGCGGATCCACGTTTTGGCATATATTTCGAGACCCTAGTCATCAATAGGTATGAAAATTACCCCGTATTAAAGCACTTATCAACAGCTTTCATTTGATACCCATATTGTACATACACAACCAGAGGTTACCCGGGTCCACGTTTTGACCTATATCTCGAAACCCCAGTCACGGAGCGGCATGAAAAATACTCTGTCCTAAAGCATTCACCAACTGCTTCAATTTGATATCCATATTGTACAAACAATTCCAGGGTCTACGTTTTGGTCTCTATCTCGAGACCCTAGTCACGGAGCGGCATGAAAAATACTCTGGACTAAAGCATTCACCAATAGCTTCCATTTGATACCCATATTGTACATACACATCCGAAGGTTACCCGGGTCCACGTTTTGACCTATATCTCGAGCCCTATTTCCAAAATAAAATATAATCCATATTACGTGTGGATGATGTAGCTTTCGAATGGTGAAAGAATTTTTAAAATCGGTCCAGTAGTTTTTGAGCCTATTCATTACAAACAAACAAACAAACAAAGTTTTCCTCTTTATAATATTAGGATAGACTAATGATACAAAATACCAAAACAAAAAACAAATTATAAAAAACGTGGCCAAAGGTGGAAAGCGTTGAAATATATTTTTCATTTTGCAGAAAAAAAGTGTTCAAAATAACCTACGCCAATTGAAAGTTTATAAAAAAGCTATGCAGATCATGTCTTGAGTAGTAAATGAACAAAGCAAAGCTTAGAGGAGTGAAATTTTTCATAAAATCAAAAAATATCGAGCTGATAAATTACTAATATAAAGAACAAATCACAAAAAAAATGGAGATTGATTAGACAAATCAAGGCAGACCCTTGACGCGAAGTCCACGCAGAAAAAGAACTAAGGAAAAATATAATTTTTTTTTTACATTTCATGCTTTTACGGCCCTCAGTTTTAGTAGCACAGCTTTCAACAAAATTTATTTATGTATCCGCATACTGTCTCTACTTAAATTCTCTAATAAATAGCCTCTTAGCATCAAATACCATTGAAAAAGAAACCCATCGCAAAATATCAACCACCCACTTAAGTGCTTAACAAAATCGTAAGCAGTTCAAGTAGATTAATCTCTCGGCCCCCTCACATCTATTGAAAAACAAAAACAAAAACAACAACAATAAAACTAAACATTATTGCACTTCAATTCGTTGAACAAGTGGCCTTTCCGATAATGCAACCTTTTATTTAAAATTAGCAGTAACAACAACAATAACGAAAAATAGCAATAAAACAAGCGCACAATAAAGCAAGAAATGTGGTAAAATTCCAAAAATTACCAGTGTAATTATTTTCAGTGGTTGTGACCTTCAACGACCCACTAAAATTGCACCGGCACATGGTCACCACCACCTGGCAATCTACAGCCAACATCACCTCTCTAAGCAAAAGTAATGCTTGTAAAGTAAAAATAATAATAAGTTCAAGTACACTTCGCGAAGCAAACTGTTGAGATAAAACGTAGAGTGGGCAAGCGACAGTGCTGACGAAAAAGTGTTACAAATCTCAACAAGATGCCACTAGCGAGCGAAACTGCTTTAAAAGCAAAGGCAAAATAATAAATATAATAGGCGGCATCGTAAAATAGCGAGCAAATATTTTGCACATATGCCTTGTAGGGTAGCAAAATACACTTGCACATATATATTTACACACAAATCTGTAGAGGTAGAGAAGAACAATGTGAAAAATGCCTACTTGGAATGGTTTAAAAGCTTGACGAAGAGGCAACAGTGACACTCATGCATAAAATAGCATCTATGCTGCCAGTAGCTACATAGTAATAGCGAACACATACATAAACTCATATCCAAAAACACACATTCATACCCATGTACAGGGACATTTTACCTGGGCGTTGATATATAAATTAAAAGTGTTTGTGCTTGGGTAAGCTGCTGTACTTGTGTGTGTCTTACATTTATTACTTGTGTATTTATATATTTCTTTACATGGATATATAACTTGTGTATGGCTGTGGGTATGAAAGTTAGCAAACACTTCACGGTCTCTACATGCATTAGCATCCGGCGCCCATATGTGTGTCCTTTCAAGCGAAATATCTATTTGCCTTACACCCCACACATACACCCACAAAAATCATACCTAAAATCTCACACAAGTAGGCGTAGTGTGCGGTGGGTTGACCCCACTATATTTCATTTGCAGCTACTTGCTGGTTTGGCCTTCACATCAAGTCGCCATTGGGTATCGGCAGCAGCCGAGCAGTCTAAAAACCTGCAGCACCATTGACAGTTTTACGTTGATAATATTTTTTGAATCGAAATTTATCAGACTGTTGACGACGAGACACGAGGCATGAATCTTAATTTTATTACCAATATTTCACTTTATGTATTTACTTTGCTGGCCAGCCACTTTTGGTGAAGCCAATTAAGCGATAGATAGTAGCTTTTAGCATCACATGAAAAAGGCTGAAAATTCGGCATAGAGAATAAGAGTGTATTTTTAATTTAAGACAATTTAATATACATATTTGAAGGCTATCTGATTTCGAAATTTATTTGCCTCAGTTTCCGTGTTTGTGGACTTTAGCCAAAACAACTCAAACAATTCTCTTTTGCACTCAGTTGCTTAGTGTAACTATTGGCCAATCAAGAAAAGTTTAAATTTTAAATTTGTCTACGAGAGATCAGGGCTTGTTGCCCTAAAAGCAAAAGTCCGCAGAAATGAATTTAAAAGTAATTAAAGTAGTTAAATTAAAAGTAAAAAAATAGTTCGTTCCCTTTCAATCTAGATTGGAACAAAAGGCAGACTAAAAGTATATTTTCATGAACTTAAATACTGTTAAAGTTCTTCTCTCTAAAACTTCACAAATATCAAATGCTTCCACCGCAGAGAAGTTAACTCAAGTGGCTGATTTTTGTTTACATTTGAATTTTAATGACAGCAGATAGTTTCGACTATTTTCGGTATTTTTATAAAAACGGAGTCATCTGCAAATTTGATGTTTTTAGTTTGCTTTTTATCACTTGTCATCCGAGTTAATGGGATAATTACTTCGTTTATTGACGAAAATATATGCTTATGCTAAAAATTAAGGAACAAATAATTTTTCTAGTTTCACTTTTTCGTTTACATACTCGTTAAGGCTCAAGTTATGTCTGTCTCTTGTAACAATTGTTTATATTTTTAATACGCGAAGAAATCTTAGCTTAACACTTTCCATTAGTCCAACATGTAAGCTTTCTTTCGTTTGTAAAGTTAAGGCTCTGACTGGCCCTGGAAGCCTCTTGTAACAACAGTTTACATTCTTAATACCGCAATCCCTGTTAGTATAACATTCTCTGTATATCCATCATATCGCACCCTAAATACAAAAGGGTCACAACTCAAAATGTACTTCTGCTCAAATATGAACGAGACGTTATCAATAAAACGGTCCGCGGATGACATATGGCAAAAATAAATTTTTTTGTTTTTTGGTAGGACTGTTATAAGCTTACATGGCAAATTTCAGCGTGATATGTCACATAGTTTGTTTTCTGTGCTACTGTAAACAAGTCAAGCTCGAGTGTGGAAAATTTTGAGTTGTGCCCCTTTTGTATTTAGGGTGCGATATGTTTTCATAGTTAAAGCTCTGGTTACGCTTGACAGTGTCTTGTAAAAACTTTGTACATAGTTAATACAAGTTTTACTATAACATTTTCTGTCAGACCAGTACATCCATCATTTCTCTGCAATCTCTACATATTAGAATAACATTTTCTGTTAGACATATCGCTCACTTGCGCCTGAAAGTCTCACAATTACTTACATTTTTAATACGGCAATCGCTGTTCACGTAACATTTTCTGTATGGGCAGCAAGAGTTTAAGAGAAATATGTTGATCATCAGCAGTTCAACCATCTTCCGTAATCCATTTTACAACTTCCTTGTGATCGGTAGGGAACATTGCTCTATTACGAATATAAAGTTTGAAGACTTCTGGTGCGGCCAATAGAAAGCGTTTTTGTTCCAAACTTTAGCTACTTTAGTTTATTCTCCCAAATATAAAATATTTCGTCTCCTTTGACATCCTAGGATAAAATACACTATTGTCAACGAAATGGTTATTAAATTCTGTTTATGAAACCGACTCCAGTTTAGTGGTTGGCGTTAAATCAAATGCATATTTAATTTTATTGAAAAACCAGAATCACACGAGGCTAAATGCGGTCAACAGAGTGGCCGTGCATTGTAGTTCAAAAATCAATATTTGCCTAGCTACGAATATGGCGCTTTTTTGCGAGTAGATTCACATGAGGCAAAAGAGGCGGCATAATACTTTTAATTATATAATATGTTATTCCTTTTTAATAGTTTGGGAAGATAGAAGAAATACATAGTGCCAAACTCCATGATAATCGAAGAAAACAATTAATATACCTTTGATTTTGTGGTGTTTGCTAGGATTTGAAACGATATTTGCTCGATTGGTTGGGTATGTTTGCATAAATCCAGGTTTGATCTACAGTTTTGTATGTTTTATTACTGCTTCTAAATACTAAATGACTTCTCTATAGCTGATAAAGCAACATAAAATAAATGTGAACAACATGTAAATAAAATGTTAAACATAAATTTCGAGTTTTTGAAACCAAATGAGAAGAGAGACACGTCTCAGGCCAAAATAGCCGTGCAACAGCGTTTAAATTTATCCATTTAATATGCCAAACTATGGCGAGTCTTTTAAAGGTGGTATAGGTAAGTTAGTTGGTTTTTTTTTCGCCGAGTCCATGTTGCTGTCAGCCCCAAATGAAATTAGGCGAATTCATTCCTTGTTTTCTATTTTGCCAACACTATTCGTTGACAATTAAACGTATAAAATATTGTTGTTGGCCTAGTGCCATCATCTTTATTGAATGCGCCTTGTGCCAAACATATTAACGATATTTGTAAAGGCTAATCGACAACTCAATTTTCTCAAAATGGGCTCAAAAAAGCCTTCTGTAACACTTTTGATAAATATTTTTATACTAGAAACGAGATTCCACAAAACCAAATTTTATATATTTTTTTTCCTAATTTCAATCAGACCAAATACAATTTTAATTGTTCAGAAATACAAGCCCAACTGTAAAACCAATGAATATAATGGCAATAAAATTTCAGATAGACGTCAATGTCAGTATTGCCAATCTAAACAAAAAAATTCCAAATAGATACACACGCGAAGTTTAAATGTCAGCTTTCAATTTAATTACAACAGCATACCATATGCGTGATAGCGAATAATTAAGTGGGAGTAAGCGTGCGAGTACAATTACAGGTAGTGCTGGGTAGGGACATAGCCATTTTGGCGATATTGCTAAGTTCTTACCTCCATCCTAATTTTGAATAAAATTGTTATTATTTTTATTTCTTTGGGTGTTGTCTTTTGTTATCTATTTCTAAAATTTGTCTTTTCTTCTGTAAAATTTATTTCGCACAAGAAAATTCAAAATAAATTTACTCAAGAGCAATAATATAAAAAAACAAATCCTACATGCATACAACCCAAACTAATTTATAGGCTGTCATGTCAAGTTGTCTCGTAAATATTTGTAATGAAAAAGAAGCACAGCAAAGCAAGAGAAACGAAGGAAAAGCAGAACTTCAAGAAATTTTAATTTCATTACCTACTTGAAGGCATGCCCAATGTACACATATAGGGTGAGCCAAATAAGACCCTGTTGGTGGTATTGTTGTAACATGGTTTGGCCATGGCAGCCAAAGGCGTGTCCTATGCGGTGGGGCTCGGATTTGTAATCCCCTATAGGTACGAAACAAATGATAGAAAAAGTATTTTCTAATAGCGCCTCCCTCGATAGCCAAGTGTATTTTTGTCATGAATGATCTAATAGCTTAAGATCGAATATAAAATTCTCCGCATTGTTGTTCTAGAAACTCCAAATTTGCCGAAACGACGACGGCGAGTTGAGACCATATTAGCGGAAATAAAATAAAATGAAATAAATTTAAAATTTAATTGAAATTAATATAAAAATAATAGTTTAAACAAAAATTAACAAAACTATATAAAAACGAGACTTCCACACATCGACGCTTTTGAGCTATTTGTAAAAATATATGAATACGATGCCCGGTGGCAGAATTAGGTTTTAAATATAAATTTTCTCCATAAACGCTGAGCGAATGAGCGAAGAGGGGGCTGCATTAACTTCGTTATTCGTGCGCTACTGCTAGAGCTAGACCGGACATCGAGAACAAATGAAAATATTGAACTCGTCGCTGCAAAATTACACGATAATCCGCGTCAGTCCTTGCGCAAGAGAGCGAACACCTGGGACTTCCAAAACTATTGTACATGAAATATTGAAGGATGATCTTAGACTACACCCCTTCGAACTTCAAATCGTGTACGCGCTTAAACCTAACGATTACAATTTTCTTACAAATTTCTGCGAGAAAATATTGAAAAGATTTCGTACGGCAAATGCTATCTTTCGGAGTGTTGAGCCCTATTTCATTTAAAAAGAAGTATAAATATGCAGAATTGCCGTTATTTGTCACCTACAGGACAAAACACGCTATTTCACGGTCTGAAAGTGACGATTTGGTGTGCGTTGTCAAGCAGTGAAGAATTGTACCAAATTTTTTTGAAAACCATCAAAAAAAATCGCAATTTCTGTGGACGGTGGAGTGAACAACTTTACTTTACTACACAGACACATATACATAGGGTTTTTCAATAGGTGCGCTTCAACTTTTTTCCGACAGGGAGGGCGAACGACGCAATATTTTTTATTTTTCGCTTGTCATTTGTAAACTTCATTAGTATACATTTCATCATGGAACGCTACACACTTGAGCAACGATTGCAAGTCGTGCAAATTTTTTATGAAAATAATCGTTCTGTTGCTGCTACTTTAAGAGCATTACGGCCATTTTACGATCGATTTAACAAGCCGTCCCGTTTTGGAGTTATGTGAAGTCATTGGTCTACAGTAACAAGCCGGCGACGATTTGTGAGCTCAGAGCCAATATTGAACGCGAAATTGCTGGAATTTCGGCCTAGTGGTCGAAAATTGGGTTCAACGATTGGACTTCGTAAAACGTGCACGCGGTGGTCATGCAAAAGAAATCGAATTTCATACTTAAATGTATATGTTCAAACTCGATAATAAAAAAAAATTAGTTTAGTTAGTATTAGGAGCTCGGCCAAACACACAAAAAAAGGGTGTACGTGAGAATTATATATATATATATAATTCAGCAGAACGGCGCCAAGCTGCATACGGCCAGAGCTACCATGGCGATGCTGAGTGATTTCTTCCCTAACAAACTGATAAGCGTTGCGGTAACATATCTTAGGCATCCCAGGCGCTCGATCTGTCCCGTATGGGCTTTACCTCAAAAGTAAAGGTTTTGAAATAAATCCAGCGACCAGCTCAGCACTAAAAGAAAATATCGTTCGCGAGGTTAATGGCATCCCGACATCACTTCTCCAGCGAATGGTATGAAGCAGAGTGGCCAGATTCAAAGATTTCGAGGAAATAATAAAAAAAAAATTCGCACTTGTCGTCTTTGTAATGTTTATTGAAATTTTATCATTAGTAAAAATTTTTTTAATTTAGCTTTTAATTAATCCTACCAAAGAAAATCCTGTAGTTAATGATATAGTTTGCAATTCATATCAATTCAAACTATATCGTGTAAGTAAATTGAGACAAATTTCCTGAAAAGTACAAAGGTTTTATTGTAAACAAATTTTGTAGTTAACAAGTTTTTACTTCTTTCAATTTCATATTTAAATTTTTCGGGATCCCGGTACTAATACAACCGAACCCCTAGTTGAGACAAATCAATCATTTTCAACACTCCGCTCTACGGTTTCCACGTAATTTTCAAAGCAAATATTTCGATGAGCGCTTCATCCATTACTGCCGTCCACTGAACCCAGTGCCTCAAAACGGCCCACCAAACTACCAATCAAAAAGGCTGTGGAAGCAAAAACAATTATATTAGAAAACGAAAAAATTATACGTGTTTAACATTGGCTATGCATATTTGACACACCCTGTATTTATATATACATACAAGAGTTTGCAAGTTTATTCACAAGACACTTTTCTATTATTATACAAGTATTTGCCTTCTATGTCCTTGACGGTTTCTCATGATATAGTATCTGCTACTGCATCGAGTGCTCTACCTTCTTCTCTCAATTTTATCTATATTTTGTGTAAATAAACAAATTTATGTTGTAATGCAATGCCAAATGACACCAAAGTAAATAAATGTGTCTTTCCCATGTGCTGTTGCAGGAAGACAATGATGCTGCCGCCTTTACCTTTGCTAAGATATATTTTCGATTTCTACTTGCCGCGGTAGCTGCAGGCAACAGCCCATGTATTTACCTCGAATTTTCTTGCCGATTAAAGCGCTCACACAGAGTTTTGAACTCTTCTTCTTCAAAAATGAACTAGAAGAATTATCGAAATAAATTTATTGGCAAGGAAATTGAAAACATCAAACTTTATTTTGGATGCAGAAACGCGCCAAGCACCCACTAAGCAAAAAGTCACACCGACGAATGACTTATTGACTGTATTCATTTCCAACTGATTGAAGAATTGGTATTTACTCAAATGCAAAAATTTTTATTTTGGTTTTTTGTCTTTTGCCATTTGGTTGACTTCAAAAATGCGCTCCAATCGCTTTTTCATTATCGGCTAAATTCCTTTCCATTTCTTATACCACCTCCAGCGGGTACCGCGCTACATACTTTCAGAACTGCTCATCGTTCCATTTCCATTATATTCGCCATTAATAATACGCACGCCGATACATTTTCAGCGAAGGTCTTCTCATTCTATTTTTGAATGGGGCTAATCTTATTTTCATCCATCTGGGTGATCTTAATTTCCAACCTCCAAGCTACAAATTTTGGTTCTTTAGACTTCTAACCAATTGCAGGCATCCACTTTATAATCTGTATTTATACCATCTTTTAAAGGCCACCAGAACTCTTTTCATCTTCCACAATCTTTACTTTAGTTCGCTTTTTGCATTTCACAAACCAAAAATTTTATTATAAAATTGTTCTTATTTGTTGAATAAACGATTTTTTTGGTAAAGTAAAGGAAATAAAATTCTGAAAAAAGTCACCTCTTCCCATCTGAAGGGATTTTTGAGGTTCACATTGAAGCAATTTAATTGCGCGTATCTTTCCATCTGACACTTCGTTTCAACCTTCTGTAAAAATAAAATCGAAGCACTATCATAAATAACGGCAAAAGCTTCTAGAGTATTTTAATTTCATGAAAATATATGCTTATCTGTGCATGTGGCTTATGTATGTATGTACACATGAACATATCTTTGTAAAACCATTTAGATTTTCTACTGTCTATGCCACTCAATGTCTTCCTTTGCAACTTGAGACCTACTTTTGCTATTTCCTGACACAGCCACCACTGTCCTCCGCCGCTGTCATTGCCACTGCAGCTGTTCCGTTTATTAGTGAACTTCGACGAGAGGTTGGCATGGCGCCAAAACGATTTTTTGTTATACCATTTTTTCCCCATGGCGTAAATACACACACACACACACACACATATGCCGATAATCTGCGTGTGAGCGAGAAAATGCGCCATTGGAATCACTTTACTCACTGTGCAGCTCAACTCTAATTTGCCAGATTATATAAATTCGCACTGTGCATGAGGGAAAGTGTTTTATGAGAAAGTGGAAAAAAGTCGATTAGTTAGTTGGCAAGCGTGAATTCGCGCTGCTGCTTTTCCATCGACAGCTTTTGATGTCAGCGTATTAGTGAAGATGCAACAGCAGCAGCTCCTTAAAAAAAGTTCACCGCTTTTATTAAAAGCGACGTTGTTAGTAGTCGTAAGGGAGAGATGATATTGTTGTTATTTGCATTTGATGCTACTCTGGTGAGATGCGCAAATTTGCTTGCAATTTTCCGGTACTTGAAATGGTACTCACACGCTTTTAGCTTAGAGTGGCAGACAGTGCACGTAAAGAGCTTCAGCTTCAGCTTACGAACCCAGGCTGAGGTTATGAAATTTCGCACAAAACAAAAATAAAATATAAAATTGTACGTGCATAAACAGTGGTTGCCACAGAAAATCAGACCAAACAATTTTTTATTTTTTATAAAAATATAATTTATACTTTTGAAAAAATTACAAAAAAGAAAACAAAAATAATATATCTTAAAAATTTCTTATCAAAATCTTATTTATATTCCAACAAAACAGCAGAAATAAAATTGCAAAGCTCTGATAAAAACAAAATTGCAAAAAATTATAAAATTTTTCAAGGTTTCAAAAGTTTTAATAAAGTTTTGATGAATTTGTATATTTGAAGGATTGAAATATTTTAAAAGTTTCTTATTAAGTCATAAAGGGTTTTCCAATAACAGTTGTTATTTAAATATATAAAAGGCTATCGAGAGATGATTAATGATTTTTTATGCCCAGAATTCTATGGTATTAATCTGGACAACGTTTATTCTCAACAAGACGGCGCTACGTGCCACACAAGCAACGAAACCATTGAACTTTTACGGGAACAGTTTCCGGACCGTGTTATCTCTCGAAGAGGTGATCACAATTGGCCACCGAGATCTTGTGATTTAAAACCGTGTGCCTTTTTTCTTTGGGGCCACGTGAAAGAGGAGGTCTACGCCAACAGCCCAGGGTCGATTCAAGACCTCAAAGATGGAATTCGTGAGGCTATCGAGGAAATAGGGCAGCCTATGAAAAGAATATTGTCCTATAAGCGTTGTCGTGGTGGTCATTTGCCTGATGTTATTTCCCATTTTTAACGGCATCCCTTCCTCTTTATAATGAAATAAACGTCCGATCATTTATATTAAAAAATAGCATTTTTTCTTTGAATATCAAAATGACATCTCTGATTGGAAAACCCTTTATTACAACAACGCAACAACAGAAACAAAAAATGTTAAAGCTGTAATATAAAAAAACTTACAAAAAACGTATAAAATTTTTCATTTAAATAAAATTTTAGAATTTTTAATAAGTTTCTTATTAAAATTTAAGTTGTGTTACAACAAAACAACAACAGAACAAAATCTCAAAACTAACAAAACAATTATAAAAATTTTCAAGATTTCACATTTTTTTCGAATTTCTTATGTTATTTGTGTTTATCGAGATTTCAAAAATTTTAATAGAATTTTTAAATTTTTTAATAGTTTCTTATTAAAATTTAAGTTATGTTATGCGGCCGCCGTAGCCGAATGGGTTGGCGCGTGACTACCATTCGGAATTCACAGAGAAAATGCAGGGTCGAGTCTCGCTGAAACACCGAAATAAAGAAAATCATTTTTCTAATAGCGGTCGCCTCTCGGCAGGCAATGGCAAACCTCCGAGTGTATTTCTGTCATGAAAAAGCAAACTCAAGACGCACATCACAAATAGGAGGAGGAGCTTGGCCAAACACCCAAAAAGGGTGTACGCGCTAATTATATATGTATATATATATATACAACAAAACAACAACAGAAACAAAAAGTGCAAAGCTGTGATACAAAAACAAAAAACTCAAAAAAAAAACATAAAAAATTATCAAGATTTCAAAAATTTTAATTTAAGTTTTTAAAATATTTCAGGTATGCAGTTTTGTAGTCCTTTGAATTTTATTATAATATGGAGCAAGTTGGATTTTCTTCTATTTGTAGCTTAGAAACTAAAATTATATGCAAGTGTGCCAAGGAGAAAAAACGTAACACTCTCAGAGAAAAAACTCCTAGCCTCTAAGCAACCACATGACTTCTGTAGAAGTTGCCTAGATGAGGAGGAGGAAGAGACAATCTCGCACCTTCTGTGCCATGGTCCTGCTCTATGCAGACATAGGTTTACTATTCAAGGTAGACAATTTTTTAATTAATTGGAAGATCTCAGTTCTGCAGAAATCAAGGATATTCTAAAATTTTTGAATAGCACACACTGGAATTTGGAGAGACTCACCAAGCGGCATCTCAATGTGTGATAAGCCTGAGTGTGTCCCCCAGGACAACCACTTCAACCTAGCCCAACCTTCTAAGCTATTATAGCAGCGAATACAAACTTGCACTATATCACAATAAACTTACATATACATGAGGTACAAAACTGCATGCTTAAAAAAATTCTGAAAAGTTGTATTAAAATTTTATAAATTTTCCTAAAATGTTATACATTTTTTGCAAGTCTTTAAAGCGAGTGGCACTTGAATTTGTGCTGTTTTTATTATAACATGAATTAGATTTTTATAAGAAATTAACCACAGAAAAGGCAAACAATGAAAACAACGCAAAAAACTGCTTGTACGATTTTCATTGACAGTCACTGTACTATGTGGGAATAGTATAAGTAAGAAAAATTAAAAATAAATTCCATGCAAAATACTCTTGGTTGAACGCTCGCAAGAAACTACGAAGGACGATAAAGTATGCGCTTGAGCGCGCTGATCACGAACACTACTACACCAACAATTTGCGCGTAAATGACTGAAATCGTTATAATGCACATTTTAGAAAGGTAAAGAGTAAAAGGCGAATGAGGCTTTGCAAAAAGCGAGAGTGGCAACAGCTGGCAAAAGCTGAATTGTTGTTGTGCTGCTGCTGCTACTGCATTGCAAATGAGTTTCAATTCCAACAGCTACAATCTGTCACAAGCACACATACACATACATAGATAACAAATACACGCATACTAGTGGATCGTAGTGTCAGTATGGTTACGAGAGGTGCCAATTTATACAGATAGGCAACATAAAAAATGTAAACTAAGCAAAAAAGCCAAAGTGTTTGGGGCAAAAAAGCAAAAAAAAACAAATCGCCAAATGAAAGTAGGCGCAAGGAGGCGTAAAACCAAAGAGGGGGAATAAAAAAATCTGCAACGCGTTTAGTTGGGCCACCGAATGACCCCGAAGTATTGCAAGCAGTGCATGATGAGCTGCAGGCGGCTGGCGGCGGTCGACGTTTAGCGTTTGACATTGTGAGCACCACAATTTTGCCGCAAGTTTAGTTTGAGTGCAATTTTTTTTTTTTCGAAGCTGAATGCTATAAAAGGCATATGCTGGCTAGCTCTGCTGTCACTAGCAATCTGCATAACTGCAAAGTTTACTGAATGCAGCAATAGTAAAATGGGGGAGAATGCATATTTTCATAAAATATTTGAATTGTTAGTGTACTAAGCTATTGCGAGCGGAGAAGAAATAATGGAGGAAGGTTTTAAGGCAAAAGATAAAATGCATATTACAAGAAAATATTTACTAAGAAAAAATAAATATAAAACTGAATAAAACTTTTAAATTCATCATTACTCTAAAGTAAATTTTTTTTTAACTGAGTAAACTTTTTTGGATTTGTTCAGTGAGTGGTCCCGAAGTGAGGTTTGATAAAGGACGAAGTTTGCTAAAGCAAGCAGAAAATGTATCTACAACGGATAAGTTGGACATGGAAGTCAATGAGACGCCGAATCGATAGCGTTGCAGTGCAGCAGAATTGGTGACTGTTTCCTGTGTGAAGCTGTAGGTAGATTAAACAAATGGATCTTGGGCGAAGCTTGGTTTAACACTTTTAATATTTTTTAACACTTTTATCAAAGAAATGAGCTAAAATATAATTTTGGAAAAGCGTTTTCTTTAAAAAAAAAAATTATAAAAATATATATAAAGAAAAATTTAGCAAAAACGAAATATAGCAAACTTATTCAGCCTTAATTTAACATACGGCTATATATACTACAATTGGCGCTTACACCCTTGGCCTAGGTATTTGGCCGAGCTTCTCCTCGGATTTGTGGTGTGCGTGTTGCTGTTTTTTCCACAAATGAAGGGACCTTTCGCTTTATGCCGCCTCCGAATGCCCATCCGAAATGTGGATGATTTGCATGCAAAGTCTTTTTTTCATAGCAGAAATGCACTTGTAGGTTTGCCATTGCCTTCCGAGGAGCGATCGCTATTAGAAAAAAACGTTTCGTGGTTGATAATACATAACTACTTAATTAATTTGATATTACAAATTTGTATGACCTAGCTTTTGATCTTCAATTCAAAACCCATATTTGGAGATATCTTGACAACTACGTGACAGAAAAAATGACGTAGATTTTCAGAATTAGCGATTTTGATGGGTATTTTTTATGTAAACTAGTGTTCTATCACTAAATCTACTTGTATCGTAGACGATTAAAAAAAACTACGAAAATTGCATCACTAAACTCGTACAGCTAAGAACTTAAATTCGAAATGCATAGAGGCAAATGTCATTGAATCCAATCGGAATGTAAAGTCGTGTCGTACAAATTTTTAACGTTGGCAGAGAAGCGATAAAATGACGAAATCTATATAAAAAATATATAAAAACTGCAAGCCCAAAATTACAACGTGAAACTTATACCTTCAATAAATTCTATTTTAGTCCTTCATATCATATTTGCCGCCACTTTATGAGGAAAATGCACAGGACCGTCAGCAAAAAAAAAATTTCAAAAAACCAATGTGATTTTTGCGTCACTTGAAAGTTTCAAAATACAATCAAAGATAAAATTGCATACACAGAAAAATTTTAAAAATTCTGGTTGCAAAGTGGAAATTTTGATGAAATTTTGGAAAATTATGTGAAAAATTTTAAATTTGGCTTTAGATGGTTTTTGTTGTAGTATGAACTATATCTTTATGGTGTGCTTATAATTTTGCAACGGGTTGATTATGACAAGGAAGCGAAAGAGTACGAACGAATCATGGTTATGGCAGTTATTTTGAAGTTAGTTTGGGCAAAGTTATTTTATAAACTTGAATCGAAGAATTAATTACACTGTTTTGCCCATT
Organism: Anastrepha obliqua; assembly: GCF_027943255.1. Classification (NCBI taxonomy): domain Eukaryota; kingdom Metazoa; phylum Arthropoda; class Insecta; order Diptera; family Tephritidae; genus Anastrepha; species Anastrepha obliqua. The sequence goes on along the minus strand of NC_072893.1, from coordinate 58,168,965 downwards.
TAGTGTAGGATTGCATGCACTGCTCAACATTTATCGCTGAATTTCTTTTCCGAAGTCGTCGAAATTTTTTCTTCTTACAAAATTGTAATTTAACATTATCCAAAATCACATAACTTTGCTTACTCACGATCCGATTATTTACATTGTGACAGCTAAGCTCGATGATTTCAAACTCACTTGGAATCTATGATACCAATTTCTTCATACGCCTAGCGAGCGTAGACATTCGTAGATATTCCATTATGGTAATATTGAATATTTTTTCTCATTTTTTGCTGCATTCTTTCGAAAAAACGAAGCTAACACATCCAAGCTGTATTTTTACTCTGCAGCCAATTTATTATTCGCCGTTATTCCATCAATCGTTTGGACAAAAAATCACATTTTAGTCTGTGGTGAAAATATTTCAAGCATCAAGTGTTTTCTACCGCATTCACATTAGTTTTGTTATGTTTTTTTGCTTTGATTCGCTTCTAATTTATAACAGTCAATTGCTTTTGCCACACTATGCATCCTGCAAATGTTTTTATGATTTTTCTTGTTTCCCCATTTTTTCATTTATTCTCCATTTTTTGCTGTCTTTGCCGTTATTGCACATCTCTTATTGTTTGTTTTGCTTTTGTTATATTTTATTGTTACATGCAGTTGTCAAGTAAATTTATGAGTCAATCGGTCAGCAGGGTAATCGTTGCATATTCGCCCTTGTCCCTTCAACTTTCATTTCCACTACCACGCCTCGCCCCTATTTTTACAAGCCCACTTTTTTCCTGTATTTCATTGTTTTACAACAGTGAATGTATTTTCCTGCGACCCAACACGCTTTTATCTTTTTTATTTACTTTTTCGAAGCAGCTTCTTTTGTCCTGGCACTGTTTCAATAGTAGTCAGCATGTAAGGGCACAAACTGCAGCAGAGCCGACAATTTTTGCGTTTGCGAAAAACTGCAAATTGTCACATTTTCAACAGCTACACAGCTCCCCAAGTTAAACTTGTGCCATTGCCAACTTCGTGGCCCTTTCTGTAGCTGCGACTGCTGCTGATGTGCGATTGTCATTTGCACTTTGAAGTGAAATTTTTGCTGCGCTCTACATTGCAGTTGCAATATGAGAAGTATATATCCATATACATATACGAGTATATGAATGTGTGCGTGCTAAGTTTTCTTGTTCAGTATATAAAAACTTACATGGCCCTGCATCAGCGATAGTTATTGTCGCACACAGCTGGCGCACACACAAGCAAAGTTAACGCGGCTTTTACACATACATATGCATTTATGTATATGTATGAATTGAGTTGCCCTCTTGCTGTCGCCAACATCCTTGCCACCAACGGCAACACTTTTATTATCGTTACTGCTTTTTTCGGCGCCATTGTTGATGATTCAGTCATTTTGCGCAATCTTGCAATATGCTTTCATACACACATATATATGTATATATACAATACATGCATGCATACGCTATTTTGGCTTTTGTCTGACTATCTTGAATGTCGCGCGCTTTGCCAAGCATTTCATTTTCATTTGCCTTCTATTCAACTGTTTTCCTTCCCTGCCCTGTGTCGCTTTCCTCCAAGCGCTTTTCGAAATCATTTTCCTTCGAGGCGTTTTCATTATCTTTTTCCTCGCCTTAACTTTGACTTTCCTATTTTCGTCTGCATTGTGCTGCGTGCATTAGTATGCGAGTATGTATGAATGTGTATATGAGCAGAGAATAATTTCATTTACATGAGTGTAATGTAGGTGTATAACGCCCGTCATTTAACTTGTGTTGGCTAATTTCAGAAAGGTTTTCTTCGTCTGATGGCAAATTTTCTCTTTTTGTCTTGTAATACCGAAACGCAAATAGCTTGCCAATGTTTGTTGGTAAATGTGTGCTTGTCATGATAAAATAGAGATATCATTAATTGGTTTGCGACTACTAGACATCAGATTGTTTGAACATGCAGCGAATAATGGCTGGGTAGCCGCACTGTTTGATGTGCAAATAGTTGCTTATGGGCGTTAAATGAACTGCATGGCGTATGAGTAATTTTACGTAGTGCGATAAAATAAAATATTATCACATATTTGTTTTAGATTGCCATGAACAAATGTTATATATTTTTGATGTTTACAGAACGTGCTTTTATTACAATTATAAGTTTATATAATTATTAACGGTTTTATTAACGGTTTATTTCTTTAAGTATGATAGTTGCAATCATTCAAGGGAAGTGGAGAAAAATTGCCGTTGCATGGGCGTAAATAACTAAAACTGATATTCATGCATACATTTCACTAATACCATTTATTTTTAATTGTTTTGTAATTTTATTTTTCAAACATGAAAGAAAGCTTTTTAAATGGAAAAGAGTTTTATAGAGACTAGCATCATGCATTGGTCGATTAATAAGAGGTGGATTAGCGTAACTGTAATATAATTTATATTTTATATAAATATTTTATATTTTAATTTTAAATTAGAAAGCAAAAAGATATAAGCTCGAACTGAACTGAGGCGAAAAAAAGGAAAGAATAGATTTGTGTACCATTTTATTGGCGTATTACTAAATATATATATGTAATGCTCTGCCACTTTTTGGTGAGCTTCTTAATAAGTTTGTAATATGTTGTTTTATTGGGAGTAATAAACACACAATATGATTTATCTAGAAATAGAAACTTTATTATTAATATCGAACTTAATTTATCGAACTTAATTCATAACAAGTAATTGCACGCGGTCGACTAACCTAGAAATAGAAAAATCAACAATTAAAGGTTTTTTACTCCTATTACTTTTGTAGATCGACCATCTGCTTTGAATTCACAAACTTGACTCATCGCATAAACAAGTGCAATCTCCATTGCACACTCCATGCAATTATCGTTCTCTTCTCTACTAAGCTTATATTAGTGTATACATGTGAGCGACAGCACTCACAACAGTACGCAAAGCTTACAAGTATTTTATTTATTTTTACAAATTTTTCCCAAAAGTTTCCAAAAACAAAATTTTTTTCCAAAGCATATTTTAAAAAGCACATTTTCAATTTTCATTTTTTTATTAATAATATTTTTTGTTATTTTATAAAAACTTAAATTTTATTTATATATTGAAATAAATCGAAGAAATTTCTCTTAGAAACGCTATATATTATCAATGTTTTTCAAAACTCTTTCAATTTACTTTTTATCATACTTCAGCTCATAAATAAACCAAGTTTCATAAAAATTTATGAAAATGTCCAAAATACTTAAATCTCTTGATATAAAAGCGCTAATTTATGTTATTAAAAAGATGCGCGTGTCAGAGACGCCCTTAATTACTCTTCCACCAATAGCAACAACAAAGTGCTTCACGCGTACTGAAACATTTAAAAGAAAAACTCAATGAAAAGCGTAAGTCTGGAGTAAATTGCAAACAAATGTAATAATGCGACCATCTATCCTTGCAATATTCTACGACTGTTTACAAAGCTCTAAAAAATCCGAAATTTATTTACCCATACATTGCATTGCATTGTCCTTGAATTGCGTGAGGCAGTTAATTTCATTTGCAATGCAACCTGCTGAGCAACATTTTGTTAGCAACATTTGAGTTACGCAAAATTAAACAAGGAGCAGGGAGAAAGTGAAAGAAACTATGCGGAAGTAAAGAGTTGCAAGTGGCACACACAAAAAACATGCTACATAAATAAATGTAAGCACTCCTACATAATGCGCTTTTCCGCTTTCTTTTATGCACATTTTTTTTTTTTTTTTTAATTTTGTTTTTTACTTTTTCTCATCCATTTTGCTTATGGGAAGCTTGAATTAATTTGCTGCCTTTGCCGCTTAGCCAGTGGATGTGTTGAGTTGCTTATTTTACTTAATTCGCTGCTCAGCGGTGATTCCTCTTTTTTCGCCTTTTGTGTAGTGATTTTCTACTTTATATTTCCAAAGTTTTTAAGTGCGTGTTGGCATGAGATTGCATTTTGTCTGACCTCCGCGATGTTTTGTCCAAAATTTTGTTTTAAGCAGTTCGTTGCAAGTTTGGGATGTGGTCAAACAAAAAGTTTTTCTTAACGGCTGCGCTGATTGGCACAAAGGTTTTTTTGTCTTGGTTTTATTTTAATTTGAGATTGTTTAAAAAAAATGTTTAAAACATTTTTGCTGAGCTTAATGAAATGTGGCAAAGTTCTGACTGAACAAACTAACGGTTTAGCAATGATTTATGGATTAGTACATACAGTTTTTAAAAATGTGTGAACACTTTTTGTCAATAAGTTTTCTTTCAAAATCTCACAAACAAAAACAAAGTAAAATAAGTGCGTGCGCAATTAAAAGACCATAATATACAAATGGACTCTTAAACCGATGGCTGATGTAGGAAAAAATAAAGTGAAGTGAAACATAAGATTATGGGAGAATGCTATCTTATTATTGTACGTAACTATCATTTTGAGTTAAACAACTGTAAGCATCCGAGTACATTTGCATCATGAAAAGGTTTTAGTCCCACTCTTCATATGAATGACAAAACCTATAAAAAGTAACAAGCGCGGACGATGAAGCACTAAGCTGTATGTGCTTTGCAGCTACATATGAGAGATTGTTGGTCAAGTGATCAGAGTATTTGGGACATTGATGTAAATTTTCATGAAAATTAGTTTCTTTGTCAACTGGAAGAGAATGGAAACAAATTTTATTATTTTGCGTTTTTTTTCAATGTTAATAATTTTCATAGGAACTTTTTCAAGTAAATTATTTTCGATTCATTTTAATATTTGAAAAAAACATTTTAAGATATTTTTAGTATAAAATATATTTAAAAAAACTTTTTTTAGAATTTTTTTCCCTAATTTTTCACTAATTTTTCCCTTACTTGAAAATTTGAAGATAACTCGAAGGATTACGTGAATTCCATTACAAAATTAAACAAAAATCTGGGGGTGTTCTTCAAAAATGACAACAAAAAAGTTTAAGAATTAGAAAAAAATTAGTCATTAAGTCATTAGATTTCAGTATAACAAAGTGCAGGTTTCAAGTGACCCAAAATTTTCATTGATTTTTGATCATTTTGCTCCCATACCGTGTTGCGCACTCTCTCTCCATATAAGAATATACAGGGTTGGCCATATTAAACTGACCCATTGAGTAACCCTATAACTTTTTACTGTAATTTGAAATCTAAGGTTTACGTCAACAAGCCAAAGACACTAGGCGCACTTAAGGCCAATATCCGACGGGAAATAGCCGCCATATCGGCCGAGACGCTGGCCAAAACTATGGAAAACGCCGAAAAACGGGCACATTACGCTATACGAGCTAAGGGCGACCACTTGCGCGATATCATATTCAAAAAGTGATGTAAACGAATCTCCTTGAACTAAATTAAATGTTTTTCACAATGAAACACAAAAAAATGTTTCTTTTTCCATATTTTTTTAATAATCACATGGGTCAGTTTAAGATGGCCAACCCTGTACATATCCAAATACGTGCTAAGGGCGACCACTTGCGCGATATCATATTCAAAAAGTGATGTAAACGAATCTCCTTGAACTAAATTAAATGTTTTTCACAATGAAACACAAAAAAATGTTTCTTTTTCCATATTTTTTTAATAATCACATGGGTCAGTTTAAGATGGCCAACCCTGTATATATATTGTAAGAGAGATGTGATTCATTCATGGAGAGAATAAAGAAACCGCGCAACGCTGTTATTCGATTTATATTATTATGTGATAAGTTTTGTAATTTTTAAGCCGATTTAATAATTCAGCTATTGAAGAAGTTCTTGCCCCTTTTGGTAAAAAACAAAACAGACCAGCTCATTTTCATAAGCTTCTTTTCATTAAGACCAGTTTTTATCATAAAAAAAGATAGCGAACTGTAGTTAAATATATTGAAAATATAATAACTATACCACAGAGACAAGTTTTGACGACTTATTTTATTTTCATTTAATTTTAATACTTTTGCTATAAAAATATAGTTCTCCTACAAAAATCATATATGTAAATCAAAGCTTCAAACTTCGTCCAAAATAAAAAAATTCAAAAAATGTTCGTGAAAATTTCACATTTTTAGAATTTTTAGAAAATTTTCATATGTATTTACAATTGTAATAGGTCTATGAATAAGTTCGTGCGGTTTTTTCGAAATTTGAATTTCGGATCATTCCCATGGCTTTTAAACGTTTGGAAATGGTTGATTGATCAACTCCCAAAGTTTTTGCAACCTCTTCTTGCGTTTGAGCCGGATCTTGATCGAGCAATTCCTCCAATTCGGTATCCATGAACTTTGGCGGCGCGGCCAAAATCACCACTTTTAAAGCGTGCAAACCACTTCTGGCACGTTCGCTCAGCTAGAGCATGCTCACCATAAACTTCCACCAAGATACGATGACTTTCGGCTGCTTTTTTCTTCATATTAAAATAATGAAGAAGAATTCCCCGCAAAAACACATTATTTGGCACGAAATTCGACATTTTCAAGTGTGGTAAAAATATTGTTGTTTACGCTTCAAATAAAAAACTTATACTGACGTTTGTGCCTTACGACAGTAGCTCTCCAATGAATGTTTGGAAATGTGGATCGATGGAATAATAATCAAGTTACGCCATCTGTTGTAAAACCGCACGAACTTATCCATAGACCTATTATGTAAGCGTACAAAATCGGCAGTAAGCCCAAATTTTCAAAAACAAACGCAATTTTTGAACCCAAGAAAATTTTTATTTTATTATACCAAAATTCAAAAAACTATAAAACTGCATACCGGCAATTTTGCTAGAAATTCCAATTAAAAAGGGTAAAATTTTGATGAACATATTTTTAAATTTTTTAATTTTTCACAGAGTTTGAAACTTTGATTTATATAGTTTTTACATGGTGTTGAGGGAGAATGAAATATGTTTTCATAAAAAAATTATTAGGATTAAATAAGAAATAAAAAATGTCAATAAGTCCTAGTACTATAGCTATGTATTTAGCGCAGAGTGTATATTTCTTTGTTTATTTTTAGTAATAGGTCCCAGCTCCTTAAATGATTTTCAAGTTTCATTGCGAATAAATAGTGCTTTGCTAAGTCATCAGTGGTCTGGCCTTCTTATCGTTCCTTGCGGGTTCCAAGCTAAGGCGGCATGAAAAAATATTTATAAAACTTCTGTTGAAGTCTTAGGCTGCTAAAAGAGTATGGAATAATAATAATAATAATAATTTCTCTCCTTAAAAACTTTTATTGCAACGAAAGTTTAAAAAATGGCAAACATTGGAACTAAATATTGGTTTTGATGGTAATTTATCGTTAGGAAAATCAGCTTTCTAGCTTTGATGAAATCGGCCCACACAGTTTTGAGTTTTTTAACTCGGATACTGGTGGCAGAGCCTTCACGAGGAATTATCTAGCAATAATCTCATTTGGACGTAAGCTAAGCAAACAGCCAACGATAGAAGAAAGCGGAAATCATTGACTTTGGCACTATGCGCCTCATAATCGGCGCTTAAGCAAACAATAACAATAATAAATAATAATAAAAGGAGTTTTAATTGCCGCTTGATTTAAAAATTCTATTTTGGCTATAGTTATACACACAAATAAATTTAAAAGCAACTGAATATTTCCCAAACCAAATCCCAAAAATGTTTGATGTCTAAATACGCTTCTCATACCACTTCTTTGTCAGACAGCAGCATTTTTAATCAGCCGGAACCACAAATAAATATCAGCACATATATTTTTAGGAAGTTGTAGTATCTGTACAAACCGAAAGCTTACCGATTCTTTTTCGCCAATAATATGTTACATTTCATTTTGTGGTTCACAAAAGCAAATAAAATCTCAACTTCATGGTATAGAAATTCAATTTCTCGCACGTTAATACCATTTCCACCACATGAACTCCATTGAAACGTATGAGAATCGAAAACGCATATCAAATTGCCTAGCATTCAAAACGACAGCAACAGCAACAGCAACCAAATGCCGAAGCAAATGTAATTTGTGCATCAGACGGTGAGCAAAAACCACACTAAAATATTACTCATACGCAGAGTAGAACAAAGTGATATTATGAAATGAAAAACATAGGCACCTGCGTAGCTAAGGCGAGAAATTACTTCAAAATGTGATTGCAGCTGTCAATACAACTCACAAATATGAATATCAATTCGTGTATTGGTTTTTTATGTGGCAGCTTGTATGCAATAATATACAAACACATGCACATATGTATAATATACACATACACCAGCAATAGTAATTTGTAAAGCTCATTCAATGCACATACAGTTAGTGGCATTCGAGACACATTATTCAATGAAAATTTAATGAATTTGTGTTTTGTGTAATTTTGTAATCACACGCAAATAAAAGCAGCCTTCAACTACAGTCATACACATTTATCGTAGTAAACCCGGTAGTAAAAGAAGAGAGGCTTTCAAAAAAGGACGATTTCTAAATTTCATGACTGCCCAATTTGATTCGCTATGAAGGGATGGTGTGATGGTGATCAATCAACGTCAAAAGAAAGTGTACACTACATATTGGCAAGTTTTGGTTATTTAATTATTTACTTTTCAATTTGAATTATTCTTTTATTAATATACAACAAAAACCATATAAAGCAAAGCTTCGATTTTTGTATAAAATAATAAAAATTCGGCAAATTTTCAAAATTTCAAACTCAGCATTTTTAAAAACGGGTATGCAGAGTTATAGATTATTAAATTTCGCTATAATAAAATGCAAGTTTTAAGTATGTAGTTGAAAAATCGAGCTGTTTTTGACGAATTTTTTTTGTTCGCATTCTTGTGCATTTTCTCCATTTAACGCCTATTCCACTTTGTTTTTTATATGGAAGAAAATATATAATACCGTAAACAGCAAAAATGGTCCAACATCAATGCGATATTTGAATTACTTAAAATTTGCACTTCGAAGGTAGCATAAAACTATAAAACTCTTCATTTTTGAGAATAGATATACCCAAAGTCATTCACGTCATCACGCCAGTGATTTACAGCAATATTCTGTTTTTAAACCAAAAGTTATAGAATCGTATCTTTAAATGAAAAAAATTAAGAAAAATACCCCAAAATGGATGCAATGCAACATGTAAAAATAGAAAACTGAATACATTTGCTGATGTTTAAGCGTACTACTGTGTACTACTGGCAAAAAGTAAGATGAATTTAGTTGTAAAATGAAAAATCTTTATTTATTCTTGTAAATCAATTTCAACCCCTTCAAAATAATTCCCTCTCGATGAAATACACTTATGCCAACGATTTTTCCAACCGCCGAAACATGCCAAATAGTCCATTTCCGGTATAGCCATCAGCACCTTCTTCGATTCAGCTTTTATCTCCTCAATCGGCTCGAAACGCGTTCCCCGGAGTGGTCTCTTGAGTTTTGGGAATAGCCAGAAGTCACACGGAGCCAAATTAGGCGAATACGGTGGTTGCGGGACGATATGCGTGGAATTTTTGGCGAAAGGGTCACGAAGAACGAGTGCAGTGTGAGACGGTGCATTATCGTGATGCAAAAACCAAGAGTTGTTGGCCCATAATTCTGATCTTTTTAAACGAATTGCTTCACGTAAACAACGCATAACGCTCAAATAACATTCCTTATTAACAGTTTGGCCAGGTGGAAGGAATTCATAGTGCACCACACCACGAAAATCGAAAAAAAACTGTCATCATGACCTTTATTTGTTTATGTTTGAACGATTTTGACGTGCTCTTTTCGCTGGATTGGTCGGTTATTTCAGGGTCGTAAGCATAAACCCAAGTCTCATCTCCCGTAATGATGCATTTGAGCTTGTCCTGATAGTCTGAAAACATTGTTTCACACACATCAACGCGACGACTTTTTTCCAAGAAATTGAGAGTTTTCGGTACCAAACGAGATTTGACATTTCGTAGGCCCAAATGGTCTTTCAAAATGGTTTTCGCAGATCCTTCTGATATTCCGATCATATCAGTAAGGTCTTTAACAGTCAACCGACGATTTTTGAGCACTAACTCCTTCACTTTATTGACGTGTTGGTCATCTGTTGACGTCGATGGTCGTCCGGAGCGCTCCAAGTCATCAACACGTTCTCGACCCTCTTTGAAGTCTTTGTACCACTTATAAACATTTTTCTGCGACATGGTCGAATCACCAAATGCCTTATACATGCTAAACGTTTCCGCAGCCGAAATTTCATTCCGCAAACAAAATTTGATGGCACTTCTCTGCTCAATCAAATCAGACATTGTAAAAATCGAAAAATGCACTCTTGGTCGTTTGGTAAACACAAGCGTAAATATATTACTGATAATGACATTCTCATGAAAGTTGGCCCAGATGTTATTAACAGTGCTGCCAACTCATGAACAAATTAACTAGAGCGAAATTTTATAGTAGATCAGCTCTATCTGAAATGGACCAGGCAGCCCGCTAAACAGCTCAACCAACTTATATGTGTGTGGTATGGGCATACACTTACAAATATTACTTATAAATGCATGTACATATTTGTTTGTCTTATATGCAAACTATCATTGCAATGAGAGCCTCTGCAAATATTTAACATAGACATTACAGAATGAAATATTCAAGGCATAGTTTAAGGTTTGCGGCTGCCAGCTTCACAAGAACTGATATCTACTTGTATCGCACGTGTAAATATGCCAATATTCAAAATAGTTTAAGAAATGCAATTAACTATGATAATTCTAAAATAATAATATTCCAATAAAGACTTATTTTAGTTCAATTTAATATTTAAAAGCTAACGCAAAATTTGTAACTAAACCGGGTAGTATCAACTAATGTGTATATATAAATTAGTACAAGGTGGCGCAAAAGTAACCTTGCGATGTTTTTTGGCTGTAATTTAAAAAAAAATGAAAAACTTTGATTCTTTTTGTGGATTATTTTTATTTGGTCTTTTAATTTTTTTTACATCAATTCGAGAATATGATGTCATATAAATAGCCGCCGCCACAGTTGATTGCCATTTGAGCCCTTTTTATGGCATTTTCCATCACTTTGGCCAAAACTTCCGGCGATAGGTCCTCACATTCTTGACAGATATTGTCTTTAAGAGCTGCGAGAGTCTGAGGCTTGTTGACATAAACCCGCGACTTCAAAAAGCCCCACAAAAAGAAGTCTGGAGCGGTCAAATTAGGCGATCTTGCTGGCCAGTGCAAATCGCCAAAACGGGAGATTAGGCGCCCGGGAAATGCATCCTTCAGCATATCGGTTGTGGCACGTGCAGTGTGTGCCGTTGCACCGTCCTGTTGGAACCACATGTTTTCCAATCCCAATTCATCAAGTTGCGGCAAAAGAACTCGTTGATCATTGCTCCGTAGCGCTCACCAGTCACAGTAACCGTTTGGCCCGCGACGTCTTCGAAGAAAAAAGGTCTGATGACTCCTCCAGCGAAAACAGCACACCATACAGTGACTTTGATCGGGTGTAATGGCTCTTCGTGGGTTGCGCGCGGATTTTTAGTGCGTATTTTTAGTGTTTAAAAGTGTAAATTTTGCTTATTTACGTACCCGCTAAGATGGAAATGGGCCTCATCACTCATGATTATTTTTGATGAAAAATCATCTTCCTCTTGGTGGTGATTAAGGATGGCTTGAGCGTATGTTAGACGCGATTGGCGGTCAGCAGCTAACAGCTGATGCACCGTCTGGACTTTGTACGGAAACATCTTCAAATCTTGTACCAAAATTCGCTGTAAAGACCGTCGACTGATACCCATTTGCATGGCACGTCGTCTGGTCGATGTCGACGGCGCTGCCATGACATCCTCGGCTACAGCACTAATATTCTCTGCAGAACGGCTACTCCGGGGTCTGCCACGCCTGGCAGCATCTCGTGTTGTTCCAGTATCTTCGAGGCGAGCGGCTAAACGTCGCAGTGTTTCACCAGTAGGCGTTGGACGGCGAGGAAATCTGCGACGAAATTCACGTTGTGCCAATGTCACCGACTGATTATTAGTCAAATAAATAGTCAGCAATATTCCGCGTTCTGGAGCAGTGTAGCGTAACATTGTTTATTAACGTGTATTTCACATGTGTTTGCTACACAAATGTCAAAACAGAACTGACATTAGGGGACAATCGCAAAATTTATAGCATTTTCTGATAGGAGGATTACTGCCACCTGTTATTTTTGTTTTATACAAGTATTACCGTTTCATTAAAGAGATTTAATTTATAAGGCTCGTATCTCCCTCATTTCGAACTCAATTTTCTTAAAATTTTTGTATGATTTCATGTCACGAATAGCTTGGATTATAATCACCTGTGAATTATTCCTGGATTATTCGTATAACAGCGATCTTTAATGGCGATAAACAGGCAACTTCCATGCGGTCAATGACATTGTCTAGTGAAACGAATCGTTGAAGCTCATCAGTTTTATCACTGAATATAATTGTGGCCTCGACTTTCATGAACTTTACAAAAGTAATATTCTGAATTAGAATGGCTACGAGCTTTATTAAAATGTATAATTATTAAATTTATAGTGCAGCGTACTTTACAGCTCAACGAAAAATTACATAAAATACTTATTGAGTAATCGGGTTTAAAGTCATTACAAAAGCAGATCTTTTAAAGCAAAAACCATCAACTAAAATGTAGAAAAGTTATTGGATTCTTGAAGAGCAGGGGAAATAGACGCATTGCTTGCAAAAACAGTAGAAATCTTGGATAGTTATTTCTGGAACTTTAAATCTTATCAACTTAGGCAAAACTGCCGCTAATTACAATATAGATATATGCAAGGTGATGCAAAATTAATCACCCTATTGGAAGATTTTTAATTATTGCAAATGACATCGTACGTCAATCATATTTGACATTTGTGAACTAGACAGCTGTAGTATACAAACAGACAAGGAATGGAGCGCGTAAAGGTCATACTAAAAATTTCCATTAATCAAATTCATTTTTTTATTCTATTAAAAAAGTTATTCTAAAACAATATTGGACATGAAAGAGATTGGACAGACCTTATCTTTTCCAAAGAACTTAAATTAATTAGCATAAGCCGTGAGTCGTATGTGGGAAGGAGAACATAGAATCGTAATGAAGGCATAGAATGTTTCGAAAAGTTTTGTGAACTGTTGGCACATATTTACAGAAGGTTGACCAGAGGATCGCTAGATAATCGCAGAATATGGTAATCCATATGAGAACGGAGGAGAGACGCTAATAGAGCTTTAAAGGTTTTCACGCCGGGACAAAGCGATAGCACATCAGTAATTTGACCAGTTTCGACCATTTTTTTATTGTGAATGTTTTTATTTTTATTAGGTATATAAGAATATTTTCATTCCAATTTTATGATTTTTAATTGGAATTTCTAAAACAATTTTATGTATGCCGCTTTATTGCTTATTATATTTTAGTATAAGAAAGTGTAAGTGCTAAAAAATCTAGTTTATTTTTTATAACTTGTTTTCTATGATGCATTTAGGAGGAATTTTTGAATTAAAATTTTTAGATAGTAGTTTGTTTTATATGAGGAAAATGCTCAACACCATCAAGGAAAAAAAATTTAAATGAAACAGATTCTTTACCAACCTTATGTTTGTTCTTTTTTATACTAAAATAAAAAATGCTATAAAACTGCATACCAAAAAATTTTTCGAAACATCGCTACGTACTACATAGATGCAGAGTGATTTTCACTTGTTCATTGTACGAATTTGAATATAACTCGCAAAATTTAAATCTAAGAGTGTGTGTTTTCAAAATGACAAAAGAAATTCCACAAAAATCACCAGCAAACAAATATAATTTTTTGCCAAAAAACATTTGTATTTAAAAAGTAAAATGTAGGAAGAAGTTAAAAAGAACGGAAGAAATATCACTTCAAAAAACTCCATTACAAAATTTTCCTCATTGAATAATTCTCAAAATTAAAGAAATTGTTTTTCATAAATTTTCCAATTTACTTCTTATTACACCCAACCCTACAAATAAACGAATTTTCGGAAAAATGTACGAAATACTTAGATCACCTGGCAAGAAACCACTCAAGAGACTCTCATAAAATGCTTGCATGACGACTGCTACATTTCATGGAAAATATCTTCACAGTTCGGGCAACACAGCTCTTATTTTGAAAATATTTATGCAATATTGCCCAAGCAATCAATAGCTCAAATATTAGGTGATAGTAAAGTTAAGCTTAGAAAAAGAGAGTGAAAAAAATACCTTTGATTTCAAAGCATAACCATAATTAATATAAATATTTATTTAATATTTGAAATATGTATCAAAAATACACCCCACTTGCACTTCTTGCATTTATTTTTATTATTTTATTTTTATCTGCTCGTATTTACGATTTATTTTAGTATTTAATTATTGCACATGTGTCAAAATAAAAGCCTTGACTGAAATTCCAAATTTTATGAAATGTTCAGCACTGAACGTCGACTACTGCATATGTATGTATACATGTATATGTGATGCCACACACATGCATCACACATACATATATACATATGTACATGCAGTTTTCATTGCAATTCCCCAAAGCTGCTGCGCTCCAGAAGGTTGTGGCAAGTTGAGCGCCAGTGGGGCAGAGCAGCGGGGTCAGTAAGGCGAGTTGCAAAGCGACACACAAATTGCGGCCCCAAAACTCACCAACATCGATTGCTTCAGTTATTTTAGCTTTGCTCTTTTATTTTTGGACAGGGCAGCCTTTTGTGCCATTTTTCGAGTGACTCTTGTGAGTTTTCAACTATGTGTTTGTACACAATATTTTTTTCCCATATACAGCTATTTTTTTGCCATGCAAATAGTTTAATTAATCTGTTTGATGAAGAGTGAAAATGTGAAAATGTGAAAATTGGTAAGAGTGGTGAGAGTGGGGTGTGCTGTGGTGTTGCGAAAGAAAATGTGAATTAAAAATTGATGCGCACCGAACGCTTGGATATGCCATATTTTGCAAATTAAAATGCGCAGCAGAAAGGAAGAGGAGAAGTAAAAATTTATGATGATTTTTTCCGGAAAATTGTAAATATTATTCAAATCAAAAATAGGAAAATGAATGATGTTAAAGTTTAAAGTACAAATACTCGGAAAGTAATCCTTAATTGCGGAAGCCACTAAGGAAAATACTATAAAAATAAACATTTACAAAAAGAGCTGTAATTTAAAACTTGCCTGCCCCAGCTGAAGTCAGAGCATTTCGCCGATATTGAAATCGCCATACTAATTTTTTATTAAATGAAATATTTTTTGTGAATTTCTTTTACTTATTTTTTTCATTATCCTATGAATACAGTGTCGTCATTTTAGCTTACTTTTGTGGGATGGTAAAACTTGAATTATAACAAGCTTGTGTTTATATAGGATAGTCCATACAGTAGATTATTTTAAGAAATGCAAAAACATTAACAAATTTGTAAAAATTTGTTAGGTATGTTGTTGGTTTATTCGTTCGTGCATGAAACACCAAATGTTAGAAAGAGTGTTTTTTAATAGCGGGTGCCCCTCGGCAGGCAATGGTAAACCTCCGAGTGTATTTCTGCCATGAAAAAGCTCCTCATAAAAAACGATCTGTCGTTCAGTGTCGGCTGAAAAATGTAGGTCTCCCATCAAGACGCACGCCACAAGGAGGAGCTCGGTCAAGCACCCAAATAGGTGTAAGCCTCAATATATATATACTTATATATTTTATTTTAGTTTATTCGAAAGAACAAGTATTCCCATTATTTTTGAAACACGATTTCTTTCATGTAGCTACCTCAATTGGCTAGGCAGTAGCGCATTCTGTTAAACAGGATTAGTTTTCCAAGACCTCGGTGACGGTTCCTGGCTCTATCTTACAAATGGCTTTCTAGATAGTCGCCTTCAGTGCCTGTATGATTTTTGAATTGTTCCTATAATATCGATACTTTAAGGCACGTCACCAAAATATGTTTAACAGCGTCAAATACAGCTCCGAGATGGTCAATTGGATCGCTGAGAGGGCTACGATTACCAAACTTATTGCGCAAACTATCTTGCTGAAAACAAAAATCATCCAAGTGCATGTCTTCAATTTCCGGACACAAAAATCATTTCTCTGTAACTCTCACTGTTCACGGAAATTACGTTTCCTGCAGCGTTTTCAAAGAAAAATGCACCAGTAATGCCACCATTCGGAGATCCGCACCAAACTATCACTCTCTGAGAATTCATTGGTTTCTCAACGATCATGCTCAGGTTTTCGATCTCCAGATGTGGCAAATTTGCTGTCACTGTCACTGAAAATGTCACTGTCATAACATATGATTAAGAAAAACACTATTGGATCCCCGTTGTATAAGTAATAAAAAACAGCTGAAGACATCTCTGAAGACGATCAACTTAGACAGAAACCTCCGAAATGAGCGAGTTGCTATTCTGAGCGGCACTCAAGGCATTATCATCCTGTTACGTTTAGTCCCCACTGTCCTTAAGTGAATCGAGAACTGAGTTTGTTAGGAATGGACAATCACATCTTTCTCAAATAGGTCCCAGGATAGAGGGTTATAACTGGGAAAGAAGTAGCGGGTGCATTGGCTAAGTAAGCTGTGGCCTCCTAAGACTAAAATATCTTAGATGACACCAAATTATGGGGCTACAATAGGCGAAGTCTTTACTGAGGGGAATAATCAGAAGAAGTTTTGGGAAACTCATAACCTTCCCTAAGTATAAACTAAGAATAATGCTCACGGGCATTCTTACAGGCTACTGCAGATTGTGCATACATCTTCATAGAATTGAGATATGTTTTACTGAGTTTTCTCGTTTCTGCGACCAATCGTCAGAGACTCCAACAACCCTTCTTCTTAAACATGGATCTACTCGTATAGCACAGAGTAGGCTGAGACGTCTCAGCTTGATGCAGCCAGAAGAAAAGCAAATACGCTCAGCCCAACCCAGCTCTATCTTAAGTTTAATAAGGGAACTGAGTCTGGTTGAAGTACTGCGATAAATAGACGGCACCGAAGACCATGAGGTCGAAGTGCAAACTTCAAAATTATTTATTGATTTATTTATATTAATTACAATTAAAATTATAATTAATTAGCACTACCTGCCAGGGCTGTCGGCTTTTAAAATTTTTCTATTCTATTCTAAGTAATAAAAGAGTAGAAAAAAAGACATAAACAACAGAACTTCACTTTTGAATGAAGTGAATAGTAATTATGTTTATGATTACTTAATTGAGATGTGGATCTGCAGAAATATCTTTGGTCTGCCAGGAAGATTAAACTCAATAGGAATAGAATGGCTGTATAGTATGATGGTCTATCCAAATGTCACCTACATAGGCGTTAGTTTGGCTAGTTTGCTAACCGGAAACATTATAAAATAAGCCATAGAGCAGTTAAGCAAGCTTCAAGGTTGACCTGTCTCTGAACAACAGGATTAATGACTCACTTTATTCCAACTTTACGCGCTAGCAATCCCCCAATCACAGAATCAGTAAGAATTTATTCAGTATTGTAATACTTCCTCGAAAGGAGTCTGGTTGACCATTGCTCCCAAATCAAACCGCACTAAAAATGTGAAATTTTACTTTCATACAACTAAGTGGCCGTCAGGGCTATCTCCAATTGGAGGGTCCTAGCCTGCACTCGGGTTCCCTTTCTACTCGACCTTCAAAGAAATTTGAGTGGATCTTGTGGTGCCAAGGAGCCAAGGTGGTCGCTTCTTAACACATCAGTACCAAAGACCTCAAGCCTGATTCGAGCGAGGGCCGGGCAGACACACAGAAAGTCGTCCGCCATCTCATCCTCCTCTTCACATGCTGGGCAGAGTGCGTTGTCTGAGATGCCCGCCTTTTCTATGTGCTTTGCCAATGCTTTTGAAAGGAAGGCAATTAGGTCGACAACCTGGCAAGAGCAGGATCGGCAAGTATTTACAAAGACATGAACTACTGAACTGCGACTTATCGATTTACAGATTTACTATGACTGAGTGGGCAAACGCAATGCTTAGTAAATATTATAGAACAACAAGGGGCGTTAGACAGGCGAAGATGTTTAATTATGTCTTTCGATAGAAAGCGAATAGAGGCATTAGATAGAGTTGAAACTGGGTTTTTCACTGTTACCTAATCGATTAAATCCACTTCGTACCGATTAGGTCTGACTACTAAGACAGATTACCGACTTTTTCTTAAGGATGTTAAGACGTTCGAGTATATTCCTTGTAAATGTTCGGCCTTTATTTACCTCAACTTCTAAGCTTTAGGTATTCACCTACCAAGAACCTTTGGACAACAAGGTCCATAAACGTATTACTGGGATAAAAAAAACATTTAGGGCGTACTCTTCATACGATTAGCTACATCCAATTTTCGATCTATCTATCTATTATATAAATATTTGACACTTCAAAAAGTTTGACCATTTAGGGCTTTTTTAATATAATATAATATAATAATATGTATATCCAAGTTTCAAACTTTATACCAAAAGTATAAAAATTCAAAAAAATTTCACCAAAATGCTAACATTTTTATTTACAATATTTAGACAAATTTAAGCACCAAGTTTTATAGCCCATTAAGTGTTAGGCTGGTGAGAAAATAAAAATGCAGATTTGCTACAATTAAGCTCTAGTATTGCACGCGGGCACACGTATCGATCCCCTCATGTTTGATAGAAAAACGCTTAAATATGTTGCCCAGTATTGGATGATCTTTGACTGAGTTTTAACGGGAAATAATAAATAAATAAATTTTAATTTTGTCATTGTTAGCTTTTTTAAAATGTTAAATTAAAAAAAAATATTCAAAAATTTTCAATTTATTTAAAGAATTCCAAAGTATTTGTTGAGCCCAATGTGAGAGAAATCTGAGAATTAGCTTTTGCTCAAATTAGAAAGCACAATTCTTGGTATAGAAAAATTCATTGCCCCCTTTCATTAAGAATACTAATGCGGTCGACCAAACTTCGGTCTCGGCTCGATCATTTTCAGCCACAAAAGCTCAGATCGGCTTCGGTTCGTCTTTGGCATAAAAAATCACAAATGTTATAAAGCTTTAAGTTTTGTAAAAAAAATTTAAATACTGGAATCAAAGCTCACATTTTTTTTATAAAAGCTTAATACTGATAGCAGTTGCCGCTAGCAAGAGGAAAATATAGTTACAGGATTTTAAAAAATTTTTCTTTATTTATTACATGGGCTCTTGAAAATGTTCTCAGTGCGCCCTTAAAAATCTATGTCCAGCCCTTCTCAATATATGAATTTCATTTGAAGATCAAATTTGATGACTTGAGAAATTAATTTAGTAGCTTAGTTCTCAACTCTATCAGGAATTGAACTTTATTTCAACTTTAGTAAAACGATCATCGTGTTGTTAGATCGATTAAAGCAAAAATTACTATTTTTCGCGGAATAAATTCTCTTCCGCCACCACCAGGGCATACAAATTGACAGACGCAATGGTACAATTATAAGAATTAGATTGCAAATTCATCACATTCAGCTAATAGTATTTTCTAAATTGCGCCACATGGGACTATTTCCTATCTGAAAATATAGAGAAAATAGCTCAGCTGCAAGGCGCTTAAGTCAAATTAAGCGCTCATCGATAAAAAAGTTTCTATTTTGAGCATCTCAAGAAATTCTAATTATTTGGATGGCATTAAAAAAATTTAGAAACTTTGAATGAAGTATATCGAGCTAAACTGACAACCTGTCGGAAATTAAATTTTTTTTGTGGCTGTTGCTTATTTAAATTTTCAAGGACTTATTAACCGACTCACTATAAAGTGTAAAGAATTTGAAAATCATCGAAATATTTTATAGGATAATATGGTGGCAAATGCATATACATACATATACGAGTGTATACCCGAACACATACGTGTATAATTTTTGAATGGGAATATATGTACAAAGATTTTACTTAAATACTCATTCGCTGCTATCTAAAAATGTAATTGCAAAAATGGCAGTGGCTAGAAAACTAACTTTGATGCGAATTCTTACCACTACACAGTAATAAAGTCATTCGCGGCAAGTAATCAAAATATGCAATCAACTGTTTGCCACATAGTACATAAACAACATTTTCTCATTTCCCTACAATTTGCCTTCCACGGCAGCAACCAACATCTTTGTGGCAGCGAAAGAACCAAACAAAAAATACGAAATGAAATATTAAAAGTAAACAAGTAAAAAGTAAAACCTAGCAACAGCGTAGAAAACACAACAACAACAAAAACAACAAGCAACAATCATAAACCCCACTAAGCTTAATGTAGAAAGAAAAGCGCCAAGGAGAACGCTTTGAAAGTTATACTAAGCCAACAACTTCTCTTGCAGGAGCATTAAGCAACACGAAGAAAGACGTGAAATACGTAAAAGAGCAAACAGGCAAAGTTCAAGTGAAAGTTCAACCGTTATGCAATAAAAAAAATACGTAAAAATAAAAAATAAAGCGAAACAATTCAAGAGAAACTGCCTTAAAATATGCAACAAACTTTTAGTCATTTAATGCTAACTGAGTAAGCGACCTAGTATTCTATTATAGTACAACAACAACGAGTAGTGAAATAACATTAATATCAATTAATTACTTGCATATGTAGGTAAATAAAATAAAACGGAATTTATTGTTTGAAAATAAAATAATTAGTGGCAAGTATGCGATAAGCAAATAAATAATACTCGAACAGGTAAACATAAGAACAAAAACAATTTCAAAGCAAACAAGTGATTTAATTGAAGATAAATAAAGTAAACCAACTAAAATAATTTCTCCGAATGTTATAGCGACAAAGATACATAAAATATGAAAAATACTGAGCAAATAGCAAACAAAAGAATTCAAATAGAAAGCGCGCAAATCGGGAACCACAAACAGCTTCAGTTGCTAAAAAATTAGTTATGAATATTTCAGTAAAACAATGGTGTAGTATAAAGAAATTCTCTTAAATAAGAAACGAATTAAAATTTGCAGAATTGAGCCATTGAGTGGACTTTAAATTCAAATTATGCGTTATTGTTATTAGTATTGCAATTTTTTTGATAGAGCGCAAGCAAACAATAGTTATAATTGTTCGCAAAAGTTTTCAAAAGCAAAAAAAGTGAACTCATTGGAAATTTCATTAAGAAAAACAATCAATACACAGAAATATAAGCAAAAACCCCCTTGCAATTGAAACAATATAAAACTATTTATTTATTAACGGCAGAAAAACATAACGGGCTTGTGAAAAGATACAAAAAGAAAATAATAATAATTTATGAAAACAAATAAACAAATTAATTAATGAAAACAAAAAATACAAAAAATGTTTCAATCTGTCAGAAAGCTTTGTATGAGATGTACATTTAGCGGCATTTTCCAACAAATAATGCAATTAAACTGAAAAAACCCTCAGCTAAATATAAACAAAATCCTGCAACAATACTAATTTGCATACAAAACAATTCATATGCGAGTGAAAAAAAATCAACGACAGGAAACCATGCAATAAAATAATAAAAAACGAATGAAGATATTTAAATTTTAAATTACTTACAGATTTAAAATTACAACAGATTTTAGAAAACCGTGTGAAGTTAATTATAGTTTAAAACACAAAAAATTACAAAATTTTTTTCAAATATTAAACTATAATTTAAAAAGTCAAGAAATTCAGCAATGCCACAGGATAAGCATAATTTTTGTGTTAAGCTTAAATGAAAAAGTTAAACTAACAAAAAATGCAGTAACAATAATTTAGAAAAAAATTTAATAGAAAAAACTGAGATATGAAAATATAAAAAATTCAAATAAAATAAGTATATTCTTGAAAGAATAATTTCATAGAAATATTTTTTTTTTTTTGTTAACTAAATTCGTTAAATAAATATAAAAAATGCAACAAAAATAATTTCTGAATAAGAAACGCTCAAAAAATAATTATGAAAAACTTTTCGTTGTAAAAAACTGTCTTTACTGGACAAACTTGAGATATTAAAACATTAAAAAATTATAAACAAAATTTCATGAAAAAATAGTTTTTTTTTTCGTTAACTAAATTGATAAATAAAAATATAGAAAATGCATCAAAAACAAATTCAGCATAAAAATTACTTAAAAATTAATTTTAAAAAACTTCTCAGAATTTAATATTTCCTTACGGCGAACTGATTGATAAATAAAAACATAAAACACTGGATAGAAAATTCTTTTGAAAAATATTTCATTATAAAACAATTTCTTTCAGTGAACTCATTGATGTGTGGAAATGTAAAACAATGGATGAAAAATAATAAAAAAAAATCATAATTTTTTGGCAACAAATTCTTATTTGAAAATGGGAAAAATGCATAAAAAGTTATTTGAAAACAGAGCTCAGAAAAATTTTAAAGTGCTAAAAAAATAATTTCTGATAATATAAGAAATGGTTAAAAATAATTTAGAAAAAAATTTCATAATAAAATAATTTATTTCAGTGAACAAGTTGATATATAATATATATGTAAAATAATGCATAAAAAACAATGTCTTCAGAAAATAATTATTAAAAAATTATTTAAGAAAAGTGTTCATAAGAAAAAGATATCTTGCAACTAGAAAATAAAATTTCTAATAAAATAAATAATTTTATTCAATAAATGGATTAAAATATAGATATATAAAAACAATGCATAAGAAATACTTTCTTCATAAAATAATTAATAAAAAATTATTTAGAAAAGGTATTCATAACAAAATGATTTATTTCAATTAGAAGAACATTTAATAAAAATAATTTACATCAACAGATTAAAATATGGAAAAATAAAAAAATGCATAAAAATACATTTTTTTTATAAAATAATTAATAAAAAATTATTTAGAAAAGGGGTTCACAAGAAATTAATTTTTTGATTTATTATAAAATAATTTACTTCAATAAACATTCTAAAATATGAAAATATATAAGCCATGCATGAAAATAATGTAGAAAAAAATTGCATACTAAAATATTTCTTTTCGATGGACTGAATTGCATATTAAAAAACAAATATAAACAAATGGATAAAAATAATTTGGAAAAAAATGTCAGAAACTTCGTTCAAAGCCTCATTTGATGAACCAAATGAAGCTATCAAAAATAAATTAAATATACATGCAAAATAATGTTAAACAAATAGTCTAATAAAATAAAACGACAGAAATAATACCTTTATTACACCCATACGTAACTCGCAAATAAATTCGTTTATAGAATTATTTATGAAGAGTGAAACACTGGAGCTCGCTCATTCAAAAACCCTAACTAAATAATCACAAAAATACTAAAAGCTTTTTTAGCCACCAAAAAATTAGAGCTTCGAATCAATTCAATAATAATAGTAGTCGTAGTAGTAGTACAAAAAAAATAAACAAAGTGAAAATAACGCAATAATAGGAATTTGTAAAACCAACTTTTTACACTGCGCGCAACGTTTCATCCCCAAACCTCTCCTCCATAAGCCTATTAACGAATCCAGCAATTCGCTACCAATAAAACTATGCAAATTTCACGGCTTTTCAGTTGTTGAACAGCCGTAAGCAAAATCAAACCACAACTAAAAGCAAAAAAAGCATAAAATTAAAAGGAAGCACAACCAATTTCGAGACGGGTGTAAATAATATAAAACAGGAAACAATAAAACGGGCATATACAATCACACAATCACGCAACAAGCCACAAAAATAATTTGAAAAAATTCTACAGCGCGAAAAAGTTTTCATCTCTCATTGTGGCATACCATAAAATGCCAATAGCAACCAAAACCGCCACAAAGCAATATTCACAGTTGCAGCAACAAACCGCAAACACCATGACCGCGCCTGATGACAACAACACAACAACGCATGCCAGCAGCAGCAGCCACAACACAACCACAACCACAAATGCAACAGCAAACAATCCACACGCTCACGCTGCCGTCGCCTCTGCCGCCGCTAACCTCAACAACAGCAGCGCTGCCAATTTGAGTGGCGTCATTTCATCGCTACCGCCGCTACAACCGCCACCACCTCCACCGCCTGCGCTTAGCAGCGGCAACCTGAGCATACTGAATGGTAGCATTGGCATTGCCAGCGCTCACACTCATGCGTCGCACACTTACGGCCATGCACCGAGCGCTGTCATGGCTAGTGCCACCGCCGCCGCCGCCTTCGCCGGCAATGCCAACACGAACTCTGCCATGCACGGCAACAACTATAGCATGCCAACATACGCTAATATTACTGTTATTCCCTCGAATGCAGCTGCGCTCGCCGCCACCAACGTCCAGGCAACGAATGCTGTCAATGCCAATGCACCCATCGCCGTTTTAATGGGTGGTTTGGCAGGCGGGGCGGCAGCAGCAACGAGTGCTGGTAGAGGTGGTGGCGGTGCTATTGGTGTTGGCAATACCAATGACAACAACAACAATATGGATAACACAAGCGAAGAATCGAATGCGGTGACAATTTACAGGTAAACACGCACACACGTGCACGATGCAGCCCAGTTAGTGATGTAGGGAGTTGTAGGGTGGTTGAAGCACCAGCACTTTTGGTTATTGCAAGGAATCCGTTATAGTTTCCCGTAATTGAATTTTACTGTACGTATGGCGTAGTCTAAATTACGAGGCGATTGCTAAGCGAACAGTGTGCGATTGAAAAACTATCCGTTCTCGTATGCTTCGATGTCATTTTATATTCAGCAGCAATCGCTTAATTGCTGCTATGTGTGGTAAATATTACAGCTTGCAACAATGTTAATGGCTTTTCATTAGCATTTATTCCATTTTCGTTTCCAATTCAATTAGAATACCTCATCGCAGAGCGCGTGTTACCCTCAAGTGGCCCTCTGAAATCAGCATAGACCTGTTTATCGAAGAGCTCCACATGCACATGACCTCCAGCAAGCATTAGTTCTTAGTGGAGAGTTGGCAAATAATCGACGCTATTTCACCATTCTTCTGGACTGTTGTTGCCTCCTTTCATTGCTAAGCAAATTGCTCCCTTTTACCTACTTTGGGATTGGTTCATCTGGCGCCATCCATTTACTTCATAACATAACACAAATTAACACATAACTTCGCCATGTATCTACAAGTGTTAATGTAAAATATTGCTTACATATTCAGTTTGCATACAAGTAAAGCGTATTTCAAAAAAACGCATATACCTAGATTGTGTTTTATAATAAAATATGTACAAATTTTGGTTCGATTGTCTAATTGTTGAGAGCGTCGAGATATCGATGTTGTTGGTTGTAGGTTGTTCAGCATCACTTTGCGCTACAGCAGCAGTATTCTCTGTTGAGAGAGTCCAATTTTTGGTCTGCCAGTCCTTTTTTTATTCTCGACAGAACCACTTTCTTGAAATTTTTTCACCAACCTGTGAATTGTCGACTCATTCGGACAATTACTTCCACCAAAAAAATCACAAATTTTACTATATATTGTTATTAAAGATCAACCATTTTCATAATAAATTTCAATAATTTTAATGTATTGTTCTATCGTATAGAATCGTATAACTGTTTACTTGACAAATCCCAAAGATGATATAAAGAAAAGGTGACGTTCTGTGGGACGTCGTCAGTGTTTGTGCGAGCTTTTTTAAATTTGTGCAACACAGTTTTTTAATATAATTCAGAGGGCTCTCTCAGTGTTGAATCTATAATGTTCGGCCTTTCAAGTGAAATATTTCATGACCACCCATTTCTCCAACTTTTCTATTTTCACATCTCCACTTCTTCCCGCCTCTTCTTCAATAGCGAATATATATAGGTATACTAAGAGAGCAATCGACCTGAAATTTGGTATGCCCAGCTAGTCAGTGATCGTGTTACAGAATGCCAGTCAAAATTCAGACTTGCTAGTACCACTTCTGGATAAACATAGCAACTTCTCATCTTGCCCTCGTAAAGCACGCTGAGTTGGCCTACCAAATTCGTTTTAATGAGAAAAATAATAGCGAAATTCATTGTTAGTAAATTGCACAAAAACTACTACACATATTCCACTTATGTCCACTTCATCCGCTAGATTGCGCTGCAGTCGAAATATTTACAAAAATCGTATTTATAATGCGATTTCTTTCATTATACGAAGTAATTTTGCGGAAAACTGTTGAAAAAGCTGAACTCTAATGCCACTAGGCAGGTTAGTGTGAGAAAAGTGTAACCGTGCGGGGCTACACTTCGCCGTTGGTATGGATCTAAAGGCTAGAAGTTTCTCACATGGATAGTGCTCTCACACCATCAGCTCTGATTATTTATATATAAGTACATGGTGAAAAAATGTAAGAGGTGTGGCCAAGACCAGACCGTTTACCGGCTCTCATCCAATTTGAAAGAATCAGCTGATTTGCTAATGCAACAGATGTTATGACAGCAGTTGGTTTACGACAGAGTGCGGGAAAAACTGAGATTGTTTGGTATATGATATACGAAAAAGTCAACACAGTCTCCGCTCACTATGCTCCGTTGCCGTCTGATGGGACGAGTGGGTGCATAGGTGTAAAATGAGCGGGCAGAATTCTACTGCCGACTCCCATGTGACGTGGCAGCCGAAGTTACTCTCACAATTTTGTTTTTCATCACAGCGGATAGTCAAACCTGTAATCAATCATCTTTGAAAACTACACACAAAAAGTGATTGACAAGTTTTGTCAATTTATTTCTTTTTCTCTTTACTTTAATAATTTTTGTATTCACTGACCATACCTTATAAATCCAAGTTTCAAATTATGTGCAAACTAAAAACACAACTTAACAAATTTTCATAAAAAACTCATTTTAATACCAATTTTTAGAAAAATTTCGGGTATTCAGTTTTACACCCCATTGAATTTTATTATAAAGTGCAAGTTTGATTAAGCTCAAAACCAAAAAATCCACTGACAAAAGTGTGCATACGTTATAGGTATTAAGAAACTTATTTTGCTTTTCTTTTCTGCGAAAACTTAACTGTAAAGTACCGTTTGTTTTATTTAGTGGTTCTACTTTGCATTCTTTTTAAAATTTATGGCATTCTGTCTTTTGAAAAAGAGTACGATCGGAATAATGTCGCTCTGCAAAGAAATCTCTACTGATTTGAGAAAATTAGTTGTTGAGTACAGAAGTAATAAATAAACCTTTAGTGAAATAGCTGATTTTACAAACTATTTGTAAAAACTTTAAAACATCCAATTCTCTGGAGAGTAAGCCGCGTAGTGGCTGACCCAAGAAGCTCAACCGGAGAGATGTATCCTTTATTCGCAAAGCAGTGAATCAGAATCCGAAAATACATGCTACTGATTTGGCCCAGGAGGTAGCTGAAAGGTATCAAATTGTTGTCCACCCACGTACAATAAACAGGGTCCTTAATAATGAAGGTTACAACTGCAGAACTCCTCGCAAGAAGCCCCTTACAAGCGAGAAAAACCGAAAGCTTCGTCTGGAGTTTACAAAAACCACCTTAATAAGGGAATAGAACTTTGGAAACTACTTTTATTCAGTGATGAGTCCAAATACAACATATTTGGATGCGACGGCAAAGCCAAAGTTTGGAGAAAACCAAACACTGCCATGGATTTTAGGAATCTATTTCCGACTGTAAAGCATGGTGGTGGCAGCGTCATGGTTTGGGAAGCAGTTGCAGCCACAGGAGTTGGAAACTTCGTTTGCATTTAAGGAAATATGGATCGCTTCCAATAGAAGACCATTTTGGAACAAAACATAATGCCATCCGTGGGCAAACTAGGCCTAGGCTCGAGCTGGATCTTCCAGAAAGGTAATTACCTGAAGCATACTGCGCAAACCGTCAAGAACTGGCTGCAGTATTATGCTTCACGGCAACTATGTTCACCTCTACAAAGCCCGGACTTAAACATTATTGAGCATGTTTGGGAAATTTTAAACAAAACTGCATCATTACATTTCTTGTAAATGCTTTAAATCGGGAGAAATTAAGAAGAAAGGGGTCGTACGGAGAGTTTTGTCCGCAACTGCATGTACATAACTTGTGATCTGATCTATAAGAAAGTTGCGGGCATCAGCTAGGAAAATACAGTGGCTGAATAAAGAACTTGTATATACTACATAGCATATGCAGCTTCAAATTCAAAATTTTTGTAAGAAAAGCAAGTTAAATATTTTTATTTTTATATTTTTCTATTGGATATTCAAATAGGATTCTACAAGTAGCAATAATAATTTACAAATCTATTATCTCCTTGATATAAAAAATGTATCATGCAGCATCCTCAAAATTGGTGTCAAAAAAGAAGTCGGACATCTGGCACTACTGCGATTGTTTGGCACTTTAAAACGGCTAATCCCACAATTAATTTGCTCTCGGTGGAACAGTGCAAAGAAAGAACTAAACGTAATAAATTAAAGTAAGGTTTCAATCGTGTTTTGTTGAATAAAAGTCCAAATTATAAGCATGGGTAAACAGGTTGGACAAAGCTCAATTAAAGTCAGAAATTTAGTTATTAATCATCATGAAAAGGATAAAACCGTTCAAGAAATCGCATAAATAGTAGATAGACCCCGTTCGACCGAATACGATGGGATAAAATGTTTCAAAGAAACAAAATCCATGAAAAATAAAAGAAATTGGGACGACTAAACCCGTTTTCGATGCAGATGAACGTGGGATGGTGCAATGAGTTAAGAAAAATCCAAATTTGAGGCCCCTAAACTCGCAACAGAAGTCGCCCAACACTTTAATATTAACTTGCAACCGCAAAAGTATACACATATAGAAAAAAACCTTTCATTAACGAGATTAACCGGCATAAGAGAATAAAATTTACAAAGCGTCATGGAGATAAGGATTTCGAGCTGGCAGCACGTTTTATTTGTAGATGAAAGCAAGTTTAACATACATATTTAGGTCAGATGGGCAATCATATGTGTGGAGAAGATCTAACGAAGAGTTGCTGGAAAAAAACTTACGTACAGCAGTTGAACATGTGGGTGGGTTGGTAATGGGATGGGGTTTTTAAGTGCGCTGCTGGTACTGGAAATTTGTGCTTCATTGACGGCAATATGGACCATAAACAATATCTAACAATTATGAAAGAAAATTTGGTCCAAAGTGCTGAAAAGTTGGGAATTAAGGACAATTTCCACTACTATCAAGGCAACGATCCCACGTATAAGGCACTTCATGTCCGTCTATGGCTTATATACAACTGCCCTAAAGTACAGGAAACACCTCCACAATCTCCAGACATCAATGTAATTCAAAATCTGTTTGCTCATCTGAAACCATCTGAAAAAGCATGTTATTAGAAAAAAAAAGAACTAGAAGATGCTACTAAAGAAGAGTGGGGGAAAATATGATAGATCCTTTAACATGCAAGAAGCTGGTCGAATCCATGCCAAGAAGACTGAATGCTGTGAGAAAAAATAAATGCTTGCCGACTAAATATTAATTAAATTGTTTTTTCTTAAATATTATTTGTCTAGCCCTATTTCATATAAATGACCGAGTCCTTTTTGTCATGTATTTTGGTTTTATTTACTTTTGCTTTTATGTTTGTATTTTCTATGTACCAATGAGTTGAAGTTTGTTTATCTTTTTTGTAGTTTTGGAAAACTCGCTTGACCGAAGACCGAAAATAAATGTGACACATAAGCACATTAGATTTGCATTCTGATATATATTTTTTGATTTAAAACCATATCACTTGGGTGTCCGAGTTCTTTATTGAGCCACTGTATAATATATTTTCTAAAGATCAAGTAGGCATTTCAAGTGAGACAACCGCACTGCAGACCAAAGAGATTCAATTGTTGGAATTTTTTCAAATTGCCACCTGACTCTAGACTGAGCAGATCGAGAGCATTATTCGCCTGCTCTTGGTTCTGAACCCTTCGATCTCCCTCATTTATAGCTGATTGAAATATTTACTCACTTAAAAATTACATTATCGCCTTGAGCCTTAAACTCTCCAACACTCTACAAAAATATTGACAGTGGACAAGCACAGCATAATCCACTTGGCCATACTTTTGATGGTGGCAGTATTATGAAATGCACTCGCTAAGGCTTATGTCAAAGTAATGACAGCGTTTTCCTATAAACGGTAGGCTCAACCAATATCTCCAATCATTTAAGTAAGTATAAATGACACAATACTCATATAGGTACACACTCGCAGATGCTGCTCAGCCTAGTATAGCCTTCCTTTCAACAGTGGAGATAGAAGTAATGTCAACTGGACTCCATGTAAGTGGTGGGTATATATGAATAGTCGTAGTTTTATGCGAATTTTTTCCACGGGTTGTCTGTAAATATTAAAATTTATAGCTGTAAAGTAACAACCTTTTACAAATTGCGTTGTTATGGAAACTTCCATGACAAAAAGCACAAATAATAAATATAATAAAAAAAGTTGTTATTCTTTACAATACACGTAAGAGCCACCAAGTTGTCCTACACAGTTCGAATGCCACCGACTGGGCTTCCTACAACAATCATTTAAAATGTAAATTAAAACGTTGCCGCCAATGCCAACGCTGTTAACATTATGAGTTCCGTAACTACATTTGCTGACAACAGCAAAAATTTGCCTACAAATTATCGTGGGTCTGTTACATGGCCAGCCGGCAGTTATTTTTTGCGCTCACAGCCAAAAGGCTGTAGGAATCAAAGCATGTATACATATACTCGTGCACATGGCCTCACTCACCACAACTAATGAAGTTGTGGAGAGCGACATTGAGCATTGCATTAAGCTCACGCCATTGTACCGTAATTGCAACATTCGAGAACCAGAACCAAAAACAATAACAAAAACTGCCAGTTATGAAGTATAGCAGTAACTGAAACGGGGCACAAAAAAAACACACCTTTAATACAAAAACAATATAAACTGCGTGTTTGCGTGCTTGTATGTGTGTGCCTGTGCAATTAAGCCAAGTGCAATTAGCAACGCAACAATAATTGCTTTTCCAACTCGAATTCATTCAGCAAAAATAAAATGGTTTGCAAAAAATGGACTAAATAAAGTAAAAATGTATACGTTAATAGATAATAACAACAGCAAGCATTAGTGGCCGTTTGAAGTAAAGTCAAGCAAATGCACTGCATTGTACGAGTATACCATATTCTGCGATTTAAAGTTGCAAGAAGCAACATGCCACTGCTCCGCATTTAAAGTGGTTAAATTATTTAAAAATCAGAGTTCACCACAGAAACCATTTTAATGCTTCGTTAAACCAGCCAGAAGCTTAGTGCATGCGTGTATGTTTATGGTGCATATGTGTATGTGCGCTTGCTTTAAACTGGGGCAGCAACCAGCAACTTGGCTATGGTTGCAGCTGCAATATTCACACACATCCGCACGTGCAAGCGTTTGTTTACATTAACACACATACATTTTCATGCTAGTGCATGTGCATATTCACGGCAAAATTTGCAAATTACTGTGCTAAGTAAACTTTTTAGGAAGGAATCATCACATGAATTACTTACTTCAATTTTGTTTGTGGAAATTAAAGGCTGTTGGTGAATTAACACTGTTATGCGAATATTAAAATTCTTATAAAAAAAGAAAATATTATAGACCGCAATAATTTTCAAGGAATTTAATACAACTTTTGTTCACAAAGCAAAGGCAATTTGTCATAAACAAAGAACCAAAATAATTCAATTACATTAAGCAACAAATCTTCTTGCGCAGTCAGGCGGCCATCAAATTAATGGAGGCAGTTATAATAAGATCAAAGATTGCTCAGGAATGCCTGGCAGCTCTAATTTATATTAGCACCATCTTCAAGGTCAGAATTATCTGGGTTCTGCGACGTAGAGATATTGAAGGAAATTGCAAGGCCGATGAGCTTGCCAGAAAGGGTACTAATGTTCCACTGCTTGAAAATAGAGGCAGTATTGGAGTTCCTATGGGAAGCTGCAAGCGAATTAGGGATAAAAAATAATATTCTCCAAGAGGTCAATAGGTCATGGAGTGAAGAAAATACTTGTGTTACAACCAGGCTAATTTGGCCGCAAATTGATAAGAAAAGTTCAGCAGAATTGCTCAAACTTTCAAGAGAGAACATCTCGAAGGTAGTGGCTTGTGTCACCGTTCATACGCTGTTAGGCAAGCACTCGTCTATGAGTAGGCTAGGAGTATTTTCTCATGAATGCTGCAGAAGTTGTAGAGATGAGAAAGAGGAAGGTACATGAACCGATTTTAAACATTCTGGGTTCAAAATGATCGCCATTACTTACACAAATGACTTCATGTAGAAACAATTGCAAAAAAGTAATTGAACATTTTTTATTTTCCAAAAAACAAAAAGTGCGAAACAAGTTTGTTACTCAAAAATTCATTACTCAAAAACAACTCATTTTAGCTACTGGGCATTCAGCTCAATTGAAGTTTGAGGTGTCCTCTTGATTTGGAAAAAGTTATAAAAAAAACACACTTTTTGAAATATTGAATTTCGAAAAAATTTCAATTTTTTTCTTTTCTGCTAAATAAAAAATTTTCAACTACTTTTTTGCAATTGTTTCTATATTAAGTCGCTCGTGTAAGTAATGACGATCATTTTGAGCGCAGAATTATTAAAATCGGTTCATTTTTGACTAAGTTATGGGCATTTAAAAAAAAAATTTTCTTATATAATTAAAAAAAATCGATTTTGAGCCGAAAAATAAAATTGCCGATAACTCTTGAAAAAAATTGTTTTCGGGCGAACAAAAAAATACGTGTCTCATTATTTTGACCAGAGAGCAACATATTTGAGTTACATCGAAATCGGAGAACATGACCCGAATAGCCCGGTTGAATTGAAATGGAAAGCATCACATTGAAAGTAGAAATCGTTTATTTATTTTTATTTAGATGTAAAAATAATGAAAAATATACACTAAACAATTAGAAAGGTACTAGCCAACACAGTTATCGACCTTTTGGAAATACTTTATCTGCCGTTTTAGTGAAGTTAACTTTATTTGTGAGATGAGAAAATGGATTTCTTAATTTTTTGAAGAAATATTTACCTTATAAATGCATTTATTCTTACTCTTCAAAAATATTTCTCTAAATAAAAGCAAAGTGAAATTCAGAATTTTTCGTTTATTCCTATGCCGAAAAAACCACCCAGCTACCAGTATTAATACTGAATACTATAGGATTGTGCCGGACGCAATTAAAGTCGCAATATATATTGCAACTACAATGACCCTTGAACTTACAAGCTGCCCACAAATTTCGAGCACGAAGTATCTCATCGTGGATTGCGATTGATTGCAACATTAACGCAACACCAATCAACTGAGCAATCAGACTACTAGCTGGTCAGTTTAAGCCAATAATAATATTAAATATTAAGTAAGCGAGAGGAAATTGTATTTGCAAACCACTTACGAGCGTAAAAAGTCAATTGAAGGATTACAATTTTAAGCCGAGCAAAGTAGCGACCTCAGACCAGGTGGTTTATGAAGCAAAAATAAGCGAAAGCGGAATGGAATGGAGTGCAGCGGAGGCAAAATTGAGTGCCTGTGAGATTGAAATAAAGTTTACAAAAACAAATAAAATATCAAATAAGCACTCGAACGAAATAGCTGCGGCAATCAACGCACAGCAAGCAGGTCACCTGAAATTAGTTGAAATTTTAATCGCTTGATGGGCAAGCAATGAGTGTTGGAAACTTTTTGCGTGCAAATTGACGCCAACAAAATCCTATCTACTAAGCTCAGGTGTAAATGTTCGCTAATGCTCCTTTTTATTTTATTTAAAAAAATATGTATTTTTTGTAGGTGTAAATAGGTCAACTAAAATCCACTTCTGTAAAAAAATCGTATACGTACATGACATATTTACATACCCGCCCATTTACTTCAATAGTGTTACAATACAATTTTTTTTTTTACAAGCTCTTGTTTATGTTGTGTTAAAAATTCATGGTTAATATATGAAGATATGTCTTTAATTTTACTTAGGGTGCCATAGTTAATTGAAAACTTCGAAGCCGTTTTTCTCAACATTTCGGTTTTTTGAATTATGCCACTATAGAAATAAATGAGCGATAGATGCTTTGGAGTGTCTCACGAAAAAAAATGCGGTTTCTCCAACGGAGTTGCAAAATCTATTATAATTTATCACTTTCACTACTATAATTTGAAAAAATATTAAGATTTGCATGAGTTCGACCGATTTGAAAATACCTCCAAAAATCGATTTTCTTTTCTTTCTTTCTTGGCGCGTACAGCCTTTTTGGATGTTTGGCCGAGCTCCTCTTCCTATTTGTGGCGTGTGTCTTGATGTTGTTCCATAAATGGAGGGACCTACAGTTTCAAGCCGACTCCGAACGGCAAATATTTTTTATGAGGACCTTTTTCATGGCAGAAATACGTTCGGAGGTTTGCCATAAAAATATTATTCCAACAATCACCTCAAATGCTCTGCTATCATTAAGCTTAAAAGGTCGGTATAAAAAATTTATCGACGAAGTCATGATAATACGATTTTGGTAGTATTTTTCAAATCGGTCCAGCTCGCGTAAATCTCAATACTTTTCCGAAATATTGTGGGCAAAGTCTTAAAATATAATATACTTTATAATTTCGTTGAAAAAACGGCATCGATTTTTTTTTATTTTTTGTTTTTATATGAAGAGTGATGCACCTTAATGTACATATGTATGTGTCAAATTAATAAGTACAACACTGAATTTTTAAAACACAATTTCGCCCTGTTCTTAATTTTTGTTTTCCTTCTAAATTTCAATTACAGGTGCCGGGCCCCAATAGCGTCACTTGACTGCATGGAGGAGTTCAGTGGTACGGGAGGTCATCTTGATTTCGGTATCAAATTTCTCACTACCAATTTCTGCCGCTTGTACTCGTGTTCTAATGATTAGTGTTCTCATTTTGTTCTCATGTTTTTCTCGTGTGCAAACGTATTTGTTCAAGTATTTTTTTTTCTTCAAATATTAAAAACGAATAAAATTACATGGATAATTTTTAGACTCAGTATTATTGCATAAAAAAGAAAATATTTGAACAATTTTTTGCATTTGTGTTTTTGTAAAATATGTTTGTTGATTTTTGTTTTCAATAACAAGTCATGTATTCATTCATTCGTTCAACTCATTAGTCCATCTACTCATCAATTAATCAGTATTGTTGTTGTTTAAATAGATTTCATTTATTGTAAATGTCTATCAATCCAAACATCGACAATCTAACGCAAAACTAGGTAAAGTTTTCAATTCACATATAATTTACTAGGTATATGAAATTCATGTCCTGCCAATTGAGGTTATGAAAATTTTCCGAACTCAGTGCAACACGCACATGAAAATTGAAATATGCACATAAGTATGTCAAAATGCCAACTCAAATTCAATGTTGTCGACGAGGCTGAGTATCGTTTTTTGTAATTAATTAATTAAAGTTTGCTTACACACACCTACTATACATATAAACATTCCAATCCGTATGCCGTGCACAAATTTTTCCACACCAAATTTATCAAAAATGAAAAAAAACATACTCGTATTTGCACGCCACTGTACTCGCTGCTCGCAATTGGTCGTTATCTCATTTGTTTTGCACGTCAATGTCGCTTAGTTTAATTAATTACCTGTTATATCTCTTGCTTTGACCCAATTTAATAATGTTTTCTTTCCCCTTCTCTGCGCGCCCTGTGAAGGCCGTTCGATAAGTTTGGGCTCGAATCCGGCACTGCCGCTACGTCATGGCTCCACACCAACGCCCGGCTTGCGCTACAAGAATCTTGGCAAGAGCGGCTTGCGCGTCTCCAATGTCGGTCTGGGCACGTGGCCCGTCTTTTCGCCCGGCGTTAGTGACGAACAAGCCGAGGCCATATTGCGTTTGGCCATCGAGAGTGGCATTAATTTGTTTGATATCTCTGAGGCGCATTCAGAGACGGAAATTGGAAAGATTTTACAGCGCACCGGTTGGAAGAGAACCGCATATGTGATTACCACAAAAGTCTACTGGAGCACTAAGTGAGTATTGAATAATTTAAAAAACTAATAACGAACTTTGATGTCTGTCCGCCCCCTCCTCGCTAGATCAAGAAAATACTATTGAATTTGAATCAGATCAAAAGTTCATCTCAGTGTCACTGGTACAGAATCATCCCTTCAGACTCTTATCTTAGCCAGCAAATCCGTTGTATACGAGTAATTTTTTTCATTGTTCCCATGACCGGAAGCTCAGAAGAGAGGAATCTGAAGCCTTCCATCGGGTGATATACTGGGCGTAGTTACCGGTCTGTCTCTTGTCTGTATGTTACGTATGATCGATCGAGGGAGTAAGGTGTAATATATACCTCTGTTGCATAAGATCATATTTTATGCATATTTGTACGATACCTAGTTTGCCGATGGAGGTATGGATGTACATCCACATCCACATCCCAAATTTTGAGTTCATTTGCACTTCCGATTGAAGATCCTTTTACAAGATAAAGAAAGCTCTATTATTATACTTTCAAGCTGAGCTTGATGCCCTGCATCATCCTACGGTAACCAAAATTTTAAAAGAGGAGAACCGCTTTTGCCGCCCAAAAGAATGACGAATATAGAAAAGTTCTGAGCGAGCTGTAGTGTACCACACACGAATATAAGTATTAGAACGCCTCATCTAAATTTATACATCGCGGCATATAAACAACTCATTTTCGTTGTTAAAGGGGGCTTTTAAACAACAGGATGACGCTTGTCGAGTCTCTTCCCCATTTCTTTTACAAGATTCGGAGTATTGGAAATATACGGTGGACGACGAATTTACTAGACCTGAGCCCACGTTGATAAGCTAAATTGACGGATAATATGCTCGATAGGACCTTCTATACAATGTTTAAAGACTAACTCCATAATAATTGGCACAGAGTGGGGATTATCCTTATATTCCAATCTATAGGCATATATTCGTCCAATTATATTTTGCATAGGAGCTGATGCATTCAGCTTACCAGCTGATCGCCGACGTACTCGCATAGCTCAGCCGATGGCCCAACGGCTTCCGCGCTATTCCTATTCGTACTCCAGTAGGGTAAAGGAACTACAGTTGTCATCTACAGGGAGTTAGGGATTCTCATATTCTCTTTGGCTCCCACTGCAATCACAATTAAGCAGATGACAGAAATATTTCCACCATAACTTAAATATGCCGCCAGTCACCAGGTCGCCTTCAAATCGCCCAACGTTTTGTATTTTTGGGTGTTGGTCTTATCGATAAGCATCTCACGTTCTTCGCACTCATGTACTTCGGTCTATAATTATCGATAATATGTGTTCTCATTTCTCCTAACTCACGACTCGGTCTGTGCCCGATGGTAGTATGAAATCCTGCACTGTGCCATTTGTTTTTTCGATTTAGTCGAAACCTCAATTCTTCTTCGACGGTGGTACACATTCAGCTGGAATTGGCACATGTGGTTGCATTGTTTTGTTGAGCAGTGCTCTCTGAGAGCAGAAGTAAGAGTCGTGTGGCGAATCTGCTGACTGTATTTTGCGATCGCAGCTTTTCTGTACAGAAACATGTACAGATTTTTGCTGAAACCTGAGTTGATGTTTAACCCTCGGATCGTGCGTACGTAAATTCAAGTTCTCGCACAAACATAGACCCAGTAATACATTTTTCCTAGAAAAATATTCTGAAATACAAATTCGCCAAATGATTTATCTAAGAACAATAAAACTACTTTTGTTGCTAAATATTTCTACACGTTTTTTGTTTTAAATTTCGTCTGTAGATCCGAGGAACGTGGCCTTTCACGCAAGCACATTATCGAATGTGTCAAGGCTAGTTTGCAACGCTTGCAATTACAATACATAGATATTGTGATTATACACAAGGCGGACGCTATGTGCCCTATGGAAGGTGAGATATATGAGCATACACAAGGCTCCCTTAATTCCTACTATTTCAAAGGAAAACAATAATTTTCACGTCTCCGTCTTCTTTTCATTTTACTCTTCCGCATAGAAGTTGTACGCGCCATGAACTACGTCATACAACAAGGCTGGGCTATGTATTGGGGCACCGCACGTTGGTCACAAGTCGAAATTATGGAAGCCTACACTAACTGCCGGCAGTTCAACTGTATTACACCCATAGTCGAGCAATCCGAGTATCATATGTTTTGTCGTGAGAAATGTGAACTTTATTTACCCGAAATGTATAACAAAATTGGCGTGGGCCTGATGGCTTGGGGTCCGCTTTCGATGGCATTGGCCGATACGCAAAATGGTGAAAAGCTCTTCTTGCCAAAGGGATCATTCAAGACGAAAAGCCAAAGTTACTCGTGGACAGAGGACGAAATAAACCGAAATGTAAGTACACAAATTTAAAAAAATAGGTTTAAAAATATACAACTATTTTTTAGCTACCAACATATTGAAAGGTCTTTGCATATTGTTATTTACATCACTTGTGTGAATATTTAAAATATTACTTCCAACACGAATTGTCTTTTGTATGATTTTAGGCGGCCTTATCGCCACAAGGCAGCTGGGGTAAAGACCGCGTAGATGAGGGACGGCGACATTGTGACCGTTTACGCGATTTGGCAGCGCTGGCCGAGAAATTGGGTTGTAGCCCAACACAGCTCTCAATTGCTTGGTCACTAAAACATGAGCCGGTACAATGCCTCCTTTTAGGCGCAACCTCGGCGGAACAATTGCATCAGAGTTTGCAATCCTTGCAAGTGAGTTTCCTCTTGTTTATACTCGTATTCTCATTCAGTCTCTCTCTGTTTTTGCAATACCTTCAGCTACTGCCACGTCTCTCAACCAGCGTCATGATGGAGCTGGAGCGCATATTAGAAAACAAACCGGTGCGGCCGCCAATGATATCGACGCTCGCACTTCGGTGACAATCAGCCTGCCCTCAGGGTCCGCCTAGCCTCAGTGGCGCCGGTCCTTGCGGGGCAGAATCACCGAAGAATGAGGAGGAGACATTCTGTGAGGAGGCCGATGCGAAGGATGCGTCGAAGCAGGGTTTCTGTGTTATTCAGTGACAAAAGGGGTCCTTAGATAACGATAATAAATTTTTGAAAGCGATTAGTAGTAAAACTAGTTTAAGTAGTACAACAATGACAACAACAATAAGCAAACATGATTTACAACTACAACAGCAGTTGCAGCTGCAACAACAGCATCAACAACAACAACAACAGCAAGTGTTACTACTACATCAGCAAGAGCATCCACAGCAGCAACTGCATGTGCATTATACAGACCAACAACAAACACCACAACAACAACAGCTTTCTTCAATTTTATCAAAACCTACAACCAATAAAAGTTTGTTATTCAATATTACCGTTAATAGTTTAGTAGATAACACCATAAATATTTACGATTTAGACGCCGCGACGTTAGCCGTGACAGCAGCGTCAGCAAACACCACAATGACAACAACAACAGCAGAAGCAAAAACAACTACTCACTTAGATAGTGCAACCGCAATTATACAAATAGATTCGATAAACAACAACAACCCAACTAGTTTAAGTGCCCCCGCAACGGCCACAACGCCGACCAACAACAACGGTACGGTGATAATCGCCAGCGACTCGACCGATTCAGAGCCAAAAACTCAAAAGCGTCGCTCCCTACTCAACTTCAAATCCTTCGATTTCCACATCAAATCGCTTTACTCGGGCTTGCGTAACGGCAATAAACACTCGCACTCACAATCATCTTCGCTTGGTGGCGGCGGCGGTGGCGGTAGCAGAAGCGGTGGAGGGGGAATACGCATTGACGGCACTACGGATAATGCCAATGGCAGCGGTCTACTCGCCGACACACCGCCCGGTAACCGAGGTGGCACCGCTGTCAACAATCGTATGCCACCCTATCTCAAGATCGAATCGGTCGATGCTGAAGAAGCGGAAAATCTGCTGCTCGACTATCCACAATCACCATACTCGTCGCGTCGTAATAGCTCACACGAAGAGGATAATCGCTCTAGCTCACAGCTGTTGCACATCAATCGCTACGATATGTGTTCGCGTTCGCAAGCCAGTTCGCCGTCGCCGTACTACCTGTCGCCGTATGCCGTCGATTCAGGCAACATGCGACGCTCCTCTACGTCGGACATTATGTCGTGCAAGCGCAGCGGTACGTCCAGCGCGAGCGATAGCCGCCGGCCGAGCACGAGCGATCTGCTGCGGAAAGCGCGTGAACGGCGTGGTAGTGAGGCGCGAATGGGTCGCAGCGTTTCGCATAGTGGACTGCCGCGGGGTGGGCCGCGATTAGGATCGGGTGGCGGCGGCGGCGGTGGTCGGCGTACGAGTATGGCATTTTAAGAACGGAAGATAGAGCATGAAGAGAACTTAGAGGGGGAAAAATTAAGAATGAGGGTCAAAGATTATATAAAAAAATGAATAAATAAATTAAAAGAACACAGAAATTACAATTGGATGTGCTCTCAAGTAAGGTTGATCAAATCGAGTTATATGTATGTATTGTTGATGCTCTACATCGTTATGCAATTAAGTGCTTATGAATTTTTAAAAATTTAATTAGAAAATTTAATATTATCGAAACTGGTAAATAGTCAAGTATTTATAAAAATAGCTTACATATTTATTAAATAAAAATTGAGGCTTGAATGAATTAATAACGAAACTACATTAACGAAAAAAATAAATAAATATAATAAAGAACAGATAAAATATAAAAAGTATGAAGGACAGATATTTCATTAAAAATCTGGCATAACTAAAGATATAGTAAATACCTTGGAATCAAGATTTGGAATATATTTTCTTAGTCGAATCACTTCATTACATTTGCATCTTATTCACATTTCACATTTTTGATTTTATATTATTTTACTTAATTATTTTTTTAATATAAAGATTCATTTAAATCTCTTTCATCCTAGACATTGAAAAATACTCTCTGCCAGCACAGTTTTGAACTAAAGACCCAGTTAGATATAACTTAATTAACGTAACTGAACTTAACTTACCGTAAGGAATTAGCTGTTTGACAGCTCGCCGTCGATGATTTAGTGTGAAATAAATTCGTTTGATATTGATATTTTTTCATAAGTTTTTTGAGACTTATAAACAAACAACTGTTGCATCCATGCTGGTGAAAGCACCCCTCTCAATTTACGTTAGACCGTTTAGCAATCTAAAATCGACACGCTCTTCAGTTTTTCACGGTTGAGTTTTGACTACTCGATCACACAGCTGTCAAGAAGGTTGCCAAAACAATTCAGTTCTCAGTATACTTCAGTTCAGTAATTCAAGTTATGAAAAATGTACGACTTTATTTTTCTCATCCCCCTTTTAATTGGTTTTGGGGATAAACAAAAACTGTGTAAAGCTAGAACTCCATACCAAGCGTTCCAGGCGATATGGCTTTCAGCGAAATGGCTTTTTAGCAAATTTTAAAACTGAATAAACCGCCGAAATACAAAGCCCCTGGAATG
Source organism: Anastrepha obliqua (assembly GCF_027943255.1). Classification (NCBI taxonomy): domain Eukaryota; kingdom Metazoa; phylum Arthropoda; class Insecta; order Diptera; family Tephritidae; genus Anastrepha; species Anastrepha obliqua. The sequence continues at coordinate 58,127,604 of NC_072893.1, read as the reverse complement.
CCAGGAACAAACAGGTAACAGCTAAAACCTCAGCAAAATGTGTTACATTTAAGCGGCAACAACAACATTCATTATGAAATTTCTAAAATAGTTAAACTATGCATCTACTACATCTGCAATTTTTGTTATTATTGAAATTTTTGTATATTGAGGGGATGTTTACATTATTTTATGGGAAAATTTATGCATAATTTTTTATTAGCTTTCGATTTATTTATTTTTTATTTTATTTTTTATTTATTTACATTAAATATAATAATTATATAACGAAAGAAAGGCAAATAGCAACAAAGTCTATCGACTTTTTTTAAATATTCGGCCGATTCAAATTTAAGGGGTTAGGGATAGTTAGAGCCCAAAAAAATTATGATTTTCAATAATTTTTTTTTGCTAGTCAATTGCTTTATTTTACAAAAATAAAAACATAGTATTAATATATCATGTTTCGACTTGACTTTAGCAAAATTAAAAAAAAAAATATTGATTGTAAAAGTTATCGTTGTTTGTGTGGAGCCCGTTTCTTCAGAAGTCCCTTGCGGTAATCATCACAAGTCCTTGACGATTCTTCTAAAATCAAACGCATTTAAAGTTTTGCGTACGCTCCGGAGCGCCCGAGTGCCCTTTATTAATTGTTGAATAACTAGAAAAGTATTTCACTTCAAATTTTTACACAGTATTTTTAAGATATTATACTTTAAGATTATGCAAAAAAAAAACAATTTTTTCTAATTCAGACTATCCCTAACCCCTTAATAAAACATTGTGAGTTGTATTTGATGGTTTCATACAGATTTAAAAATTATCAATATATGTGTATGTATTTCCGTTGTCGATCATTGATATATTCGCTGTTTCCAGTTGGCTCGACCGAGATTTGGGACGCACACACATGTTGTGAATGAATAACTCTTATACTACGATTACACTGGCAAAACAATGGATTTTAGTTAGATTTATATACCGTTTACTACACAAGTAATCTACGAAGTTCTTTAATTGGATGAAATGAATAAATAGATTTGGTCAATTAGTTAAGGGGAATGGCGACATTATATTTTAATATTTAGTAAGTAATGAAATGTGTGTGAACGTATCGTCATAATCTGTATTAAGGCAAAATAAACTAATTAAACTAACTAATTTGTGTACATGGATCGACGTAGTCGAAGGACTTAAAATAAAAATCATTGAAATGGTTTGGACAAAATCACAAAAATTTGGTCATTTTCAAATTTAAATGCTGAGGACTGTCTTTACATGTACCCGCGGCGACATAATGACTTCTACTTGATAAAAAGCAAAAACTGGCCTTTACTTGAGTTTCACATGTGCAAGTTTTCAAGCAATTCGCCTTTCAATTTCCAACGCATTCATACTTTTTATCAATAAGCTCAAATTTCTAAAAACTGACGAAAGTGCAAACACTTTTTCGTTAAATTTTAACAGCTCAGCACACCATCGACAAGCAACACTTGCAGCAGAGCGACAATATTTAGGTGTTGTCTTGACTATGGCGTCCAAATATGAAATTTCCTATCAAAAGCGATTTTTGACTAGTCGTATGTCGAAGCAAATTGAAAGACAACGCATGAACGTATTGTATAAATGCACCGTTAGTCCGGCTCTATCACGCAAACTATTCTCAGCTCTTAGCAAAAAGTCGGAAGAAACAAACATAAAAAGTGATGACAATTAATATTTGTACCGCTACTCCAAAAACAGGGAAATCGGAGGAAGAAAGGAGAGAGGATGGTTAAAAAGAAGATAGTAAAAAAAGAACTCAAATACGCAAGGGCATCCAAAGGTTGCTCCAGAAAGCTTTCTGCTTCTACAGAGACACAGAGAGGCACAGCTGGATATTAGATGAGTTGGTTTAAGTAGGCATATGAAGTAATCTCTTACTAAACGAGAACATACATGTGCCAGTGTCACACAAGTCTCACGAGGCGACACAATATTTGCGTATGCGATGGGCGGTCGCTACCCTTCCGACTATAACATTCAGGTATTGATAAGTAATGTATTTTCACCAAGGACTCTTGTTTCAGCGCTCTAACCACATTGAGATTTGTGAACTCCGCTTTGTTTTAATCGTGAGTTGTGCCTTAGTGCAGAGCAGAGATTAGAAGTTCTTGATTTTTAGATTAGATTAGTTTAGAGCTTGGGTTTTCTATTTTTGTATGTGTTTTAGTATTTTGTATTTAGTATTTTATGTAATCAATTATGAAATTCGAAGACAAATTTATTTAGTTTTGCATGCATTGAGTTTTTATTTTATTTTACCTAAATATTGTTTCAAATATTATTTAAAAAAAATTAACATTAACTTTTCCAAAAACGACCACTACTAATTTAATTATACATACCTACATATATGCACACACTTACAACTGCTTTGAAGACAATATAAAAAACCTATGCTATTGTAAACAGCAGCTACTGTTTTCGTAATTTTTTTCACAAACTAATAAACTACATAAATAGATGCATACATATATACATTCATGTATTTACCAATGCTCTGTGTTTTTAAGACATATTGAATGCCATAATTACATATACTGAATTATTCCTAACATTCATCCATATACAAAAAATGTAAGTACTCGCGAAGAAAGCCAAAAAGAAATAGTCTAAGTGCATAAATAACAACAACAAATTAAAAATTACCAAACTTGATCATAAACAAACGGACTTGATCATAAAGCATGTTTTCTTTCGGCAAAAATTTAAAGCTGAATTATTCGCTTAAAAATAGGCTACATCCGCTTTTTTTTAGCAAGATGCTACTTAGACAGAAAAAATGTTAATTTTTCTAAGCAAACTAATTCTATTTTCTTAGCAATTCTTGAAGATGGCGTTTTTAAAAAAATTGCATTGCTATCGCTCGTGCAAAATTGCAAAAATAACTAAATAAATAAATCGTTAGAAAGGAAATTTTGGTTGCGTTATTACACTTATTACAATTTCGAAAATTATAGTGCGAAAAGTCACGCCTAGTTTTGTTGCGGCCACAGCCACTTGCCGTACCCACAGTTATTTCATCAACAATATTAAAAAAAAAAGCTAACTACACAAACATTAAAATTCAAAGAAATAAGCAATAAAAAAATTCTGACAGAATTAAAAAAAAAAAAAATACTAATAATAATTGGACAGCAACAAATATTGTACATAGTAGTACAACAAAAAAACAAAAAAAATAAAATTTCAAACGAATAACGAAATTTTGCTAAAATTTTAACACAAATAGAGTAACTAGTTAATGAATTATTTAAACCCAAATAGTATTACAATAGAAACAAACATACTCACACACGTCAACGCGTACACATCAAGAGCAAATAATTTGTTTTCTATTCGTATTGTTAACATCAAAATAATACAAAAAATTTAATAAAAAATAAAAAAGTAAATTATTACAAATATTAAAACATATACATACATATATAGAATATATACATAGATAAAAGTTCTTTCTCACATACGGACTGTGATTTCATGTAAAATAGTAACAGTTGAAAAATAAAATCGAAAATCGTGACATAATTGTTACAAGACCAAGAAATTGGCTCCAAAAGCCTAATTCATAAAAGTAATGTATTAATGTAGGTTAAAATACTTTATAAAATGTCATTTTCATAAAGTTGAAGTTCATATTATTGGAAACTCATAACGCCTTCAGTGCTAAAATTAGTAGTTAAAAATGTAACGTAACATTAATAACGGTAAAATGTGCGTTTTAGAAAACGAAATGATATCAGCTAAAATAAAAGCAGCAAAGTTGTTCAATTAATAAAATTTAGCAAAAACAGAATTGTGTCGTTAAACAAATCTTGATTATGTTTGACTTTTATTACAGTAATGGTAGTTATGTAAAAAACATAGTATTAGAAATCAAAATTTGTTATGAATGGATAGCAAGAGTAATTGCGCCCAATGTTTATCTTATGAAGCCTTTTTTGTTTTTTGTTTTTTTTTGGTTTTGTTTGGTGTGTCAACAATTCCGTTCTAAAGCGTCAAGCAAATGAAATTCGAGAATGTTAATAAACCAAACATGGACGTTTGATGACAGCAGAATTTACCATTTTCTTATATGCACATACAGTCACTCACACCTCATTTGATACAGTAACGATTTTTTTTTTTGTAAAGTGTTTTCTATTTCACAATATTTTGGGAAAATAGAAAAACAGAGTATGCAGGCATCTTATTTATTTCTCTTTATGTACATACAGTCACTCACACCTCATTTGATACAGTAACGATTTTTTTTTTGTAAAGTGTTCTCTATTTCACAATATTTTGGGAAAATAGAAAAACAGAGTATGCAGGCATCTTATTTATTTCATTTATCAACATGAAATACAAAAAAGTGTCCACTCATTTCATGGTAATGCGACACAAAAAATAAACTCACAGGGAATTCACAACGCAGCTTAAATAATACATTTAAAAGTACCGCTATTCCCGGCGCAAGGTTCAACAAACGAAATTGTATTTTTAGTATGCGAGAGTTTGTAGCGTAAGTTTGACATAGGTACAGTGCCACTCAACTGAATAGGTTTGAAAATTATTTCGTCTATTTTTTCTTCTCTCTTTGTTGCTTCTTTCTTTTTTTTTGCATTTTTTCCTTCTTTCTTTTTTGTTCTGAACATTCATTTGTTTACTCATAATATGTCAAAAAAATGTAACGAGTTCTATGCAACGGTAAATCAGAATTTTGCTTTCGTCGTGAAATTCGCAAAATGTGTGGTCTATTTTTGGCTCATTTGATTAGGTTTGACAACTTTGACTTCATTTTTTGATTGACTGCGTGATTGAAAACATATAATTTCTTTGGTCTACTTAAATTTAAAGTAATTGCTACCATTTTTTTTAATATGGGTCGGGGAAAATCTTTCACCGATTTTGAAAAAGGTCAAATTAAAGGCTATATTGAATCTGGCCTAAAACATAATGAAATAGCAAAAAAGATTGGTCGAAGCCAAAACGTGGTAAGCAGTTTTCTTCGTAATGAAGCCGATTACGGAAAAAAATGAAAGGAGGAAAAAAGTATGCTACAACGGCATCAGAGAGGCGACTAATCCTTCGAACTACTTCGAATTCCCACCTCTCTGCCAGTAAAATCAGGGATGAATGCGGTGTAAATGCTAGTTTGGCAACGGTAAAACGAGTTATTCGGAGTGCTAAACACTTAAAGAGATTAAAAATATAGAAAAACCTACTCTCAATGATGCACGGAAGGAAGCGCGACCTCGATTTGCGCGGGATCACATGACATGGAACAAGGGGTGGAAGGCTTCGGTCTTCTCCGACGAAAAAAAGTTCAATCTCGACGGACCGGATGGCTACAACTATTATTTTCACGATATGCGAAAAGAGGAATGCTTTTTGAGTCGTCATCACTACTGTACAGGAGGCGTAATGGTTTGGGGAGCCATATCGCGTTATGGAACTTGCGAGCTGCAGTTTGTTTCATCAAAGATGAATGCAAATGTCTACAAGACTTTGCTCCAAAAGGCTTTTCCCAGTTTTCCAAACTTTTTGGACCTATTCAATGGGCGTACCAACAAGACAACGCCCCCATCCATACAGCCCGGGTTACAAAACAGTGGATTAAGGACCAGAATGTCAACTTGCTCGAGTGGCCGCCATACTCCCCAGACATAAATATTAAAGAGAACATTTGGGGACTTTTATCCGGGAGAGTGTATGAAGAAGGAAGACAATTTCAAGACTCGGCGACCCTGGTTGAAGCGATTAGAAAAGCCTGGTCAACTATTTCACTGAGTGAAATTGAAAAATATTACGATTCCTTATCAACTCGAATGTTTGAAATAATTAAGAATAAGGGTGGTCATACCAAATATTAAATAATGCAGAAATAGTGTCTTTTATAATTTCAGTTACCAAGTGCCATGAAATATTGCTGTATATAATTTTTTTTATAGTTTTGTTGGTCAAACCTATTCACTTGAGCCAAAAATAATGTAGATTTTCAGCTATGTTTTTGAAAATATAACCAAAAATATATAAAAACCAAACCAAAAAAAAAAAACTTTGGTACATTATAAATAATTGATCGTTTTACTTAACAAAATTTATTTGGTTTAAATCCGAGTGCTCGTTATGAAGATATTATGTTCTAAGTCTAAAAAAGAAGTCAAACCTATTCAGTTGAGCGGCACTGTAAAACAATATTAAATTTTATGTTCACTTATTTTTTTAATTATGGTACCGCGTCTTTCGATAGCAAAGCTTGAGTTAGTCTTGGAGCATTCCAAAAAAGGAATATGGCATCATAAAAAAGCAAAAATTTAAATTACAGTTCGTCAACATTTCAGCACATCACTGAATGCTTTATGGATGAAAATCGTGTGGTAAATATGGGACGACAGGCTTCAAATAAAAATTAATTTAAAATTTAAAACAAAGAAAGAGTATCAGCGGTTAGCGCGCCAACTGAACAAAATTCCGAAATTAATTGAAATGGTCAAAAGGGATTTAGGCAAGACTTGCCATCCATAAGCTGTTCGTAAAATGCTGAAGGAAGCAAATGTATGTATATGGTAGAATAGCCGGTTATAAACTTTTCGTAAGTGAAAAAATAGAAATAAGAGATTGCGGTTTGCGCGTGACTATCTAAAAAAGACCCCAGCATTTTGGAGGATCATACTTTTTACAGACGAGGTAAAAATAAACTTATTTGGACCAGATTGCAGATACTTTATATAGCACGAGGCTAATATGGAGCTCAAACTCCAAAATTTGCGAGCTACTATAAAAAACGACGCTGGCAACGTTATGTTTTAGGCATGCATGCCATCAAATGGAGTTGGGAAGTTAACCTCAATGGAAGAAACAATGAAAAAATATGTTTGTTTGTTTAAAACTTGTGCAAGAAAATTTGGTTCAAAGCGCTAGAAAATTACAAATTGAAGATAATTTTCGCTTTTATCAGGACAACGACCCTAAGCGCAAGTCACAAATAATACAATACCGGGCCAATATATGTATGTATATAAATGTCCCCACATTGTTGACACTCCTGCGGTCACAGGATTTGCACGTCATCGAAAATGTGTGGTCGGTATAAGAAAGTATGACATCTATCACTAATCTGATCTTAAAAGACGATACTTGATGAGTGGGATCAAATTAGTCCAGAATACGCGAAAAAATATGCCAGGTATACTTCAAGCTGTAATTGCTAATAAACTATATCCGACAGAGAACTAAATAACTTAAAATTTAAAAAATTTATTTTAATTTTTAACGGTATCATTTAATGGGTTATATGCCGTTAGAAGGCCGAAAAAAGCGAATTTTCCAGAATTTTTTCTGAGAAAACTTTTAAATTTATTGATCTAAAAATTTTTACACATATTATGTTATATTTTAACTGTATTTTAAGACTAGTATTAGTAAAAATATTTATTTGGAAAGGAGCTACAGCTGATCTCCGGAGGTCCTCTCAAAAACGAGATTTTTCGGCGACCACTATGTCTCTGAACTGGATCCTCTGAAATTAAAAAACCAAACAGATTTCGTTAAAATAATATTAAATCTAGTAATTAATCGAAGGAATAAGCAAAATAAATTTGTTTGACAATATGGCGGTTTCTAAAAAAAAAAATCGATTTTTGACTAACATTTCGGCCTTAAATTGTTTATAAAAAAAAATATTTGTCGGTGAGAAAAAATCTTCGATTAATTACTACAAATATATTTCAAAAGCTCGTGTTACTACTTGAGACTAATCGGTTTGGCCGTTTTCGAGTAATGTTGGTCACCGACTTTGAAAACACAATTTTGAGAAAAACAAGTTTAAAGTTTGAAGAGCACTTTATAAGCACTCTGAAACGTCTTTTCAAATTTGCGTGTAACTTGGAAATTTTTCCCCGGAATGATATTATATCTTCTATGTATAATCTTAAATATATGTACATTAAAAAAAAATAAACATAAATCCATTTTTTTGAAAATTCTAACTGTATATCAGCCCTTAAGCTGCGGCGTGAATTTTCTGTGTTTTTTTACATTACAATAAAACGAGTGGTCACTTTGTTGTATTTTATGTTTAAAAATGAAATGAAACAAAATTAATGAAATATCTGCATACTTTGTTTTTGCATTTTCGCAAAATATTATGAACACTTTACAAAAAATTCGTATTTGTATCAAATAAGGTGAGAGTGACTGTATATACATATTTCACCTCAAAATTTGTATTTATATAACTCAAAAATCTAATATTGGAGATACTTTATAAGCAATATTGAATTCACATTTTATTCCAATAAGGTGGAAATACCAGACACTATTTGCCAAGTTTTATTTTCATCATTCAATTTTTGCCTACATTTTTGTTAGCGAAATAAATTGTTGCTAAAGATGTCAAGAAGTAGTGCTCAAGTTAAAAGTTTAAAGTTACTAACAAAAAACAATACCGCGAAAGTAGTAGTTTGTGACACTCATTTTCCATCCAGTAACGCATAAAATTGCCGTATTACACTTTATTCACATTTTCAGCAAGATATTTTGCTAAATATTAGAAGGCTTCACACCGAGCTCCCTGTTTCGTCACTTGACTGTTTTACGTATACTTTGTTTTTGTAAATCCATTGAAAGCGCCTAAGCACCAAATACTTGTAACAAAGCGCCGCGATGGCAAGCTTGACAATTTGATCGGTAATTGGCAAAACAACCATCAGCTGTTTGACAATTTAAGTTTTTTTATAGTAAAAATTCTGTGAGTGTTGTCTGCAAGTGTGCAAATGAAAAGTACGCAGTAAATTATCTTTCGTTTATTAAGGGGTTAGGGGTAGTCAGAGGCCCGAAAAAATGATGATTTTCAATAATTTTTTTCGAAAAATAATAAATACGATAAAATAAAAACATAGCATTAATACATTATGTTTCGACTTCACTTCAGCAAATTTTCAAAAAAAAAAAAAATAATTGTAAAAGTTATCGCTGTTTGTGTGGAGTCCGTGATCATCACAAGCCCTTGGAGATTCATCTAAAATCAATTGAACAAGAGAAATTAGTTGTATTAATAGATAATCTTGTGCCTCATCGAAGCTCTTTTTCAAAATTAATAATATGGCGGCCTCAGAAAATATTTTTCAGATTTTCAATAAAAAAATCGACAATTAAATGTTTAAAAAAATTGACATTTAGGAAAAAAATCCTTCGATAAGGAACGAGTTTTTTATGTTTTTCAAAAGCAGTATCAATTTTATTGAAATCTATCAAGCGGTTTTTAAATTACAGTGATCACCAGTTCAAAAAACATAGTTTTGAGAAAAACGCATTTAAAGTTTTGCGAACGCTCCGGAGCGCCCGAGCGTACTTTGTTAATTGTTGAATAACTCGAAAAGTATTTGTCGGATTCACTTCAAATTTTCACACAAATTTTTAAGATATTATACTTTAAGAAAATGTAAAAAAAAAATCCATTCTTTTGAAAATTCTGACTACCCCTAACCCCTTAAAGAATCTAACATTGAATTTTAGCATTCCGCCACACACCAGTGATCTCACAGAGGTTGAATACGCTTGAGTTTTGGGGATTTTCATCCCGTCTATTAAATAATAAAAAAAAATCTTGGACTGAGTAGGAAATATGGCCTGTTAGATGTATTTTATACAAATAATTGAGATATTCAAATTTATTTACCTGAGATTAAAGAAGCCATATTATGATAGCCGGGCCGTAAACTAGATAATAACTTTTCTCATTTCATGAATTTCAAATGAAAACATATCTAAATATGTTTAGGGCGTTTTCGGGTACAGATTAGTTAATTGCCCAGTGATTTCGGGTTTTCTGACTATGAGGGTGGGGCGACGCAAATAATTTTAACATAAACTTGTTGACAATAGTCTAAGTTTGAATTTAAAACCAAAATTTAAACAAAGTTTCTGTACACAAATTTATTAATAAACTTGGTTTTAAAATTGCATTTGTTTTTTTTTTTTGTTTTTTGTAGGATTCGGAAAAAGCATACATTAATTTCTCTAATTCTGCCTTAAAGCAGCCTTTTAATCAAGGATTTTATATTCACAAAAAAATTAACGCATTATATTGGCTGTTTTTAGCTGCATGAGAAGTATCGACATCTATAACTATGGTTTGATGGCCGAGACTGGCAAACTGTGCTGGCATTTCTATTCATAAAGGCAAGTCATCATGAATCGTTTAACGCCAGAACAACGCTTCCAGAACGTGGAAATTTAAGTAAAACATAAATCTGCTCGCGAAGCTCATAGAGCACTGGCGGCATCATCGTTCCTTATTTTTTTCTTAATTAGGAACACGCAACTTGCCTGGTATATGGCGCTTAACAATCCATTTATTGCAATATTCAAACCCCCATTCACGCCATACGGTCAGATTTATTGAAAAAAGTGGTCAAAAATTGGACTAATCGAATTGACCATGTAACTCGTATTTTTTGTAATTTTTTGGTTTTATGAAACAATATTTCGTTCGGGGATGGTATAATGTAACATGGGTACTTTTAGACAAAGCACGAGTATAAGTTCAGGAACAACCTTTATAACTCCCAATCGTTCCGGGAATAACAGTTTCGTCATCATTTCTCTTCAAAGTGCCCGCGGAAACTTCACTATACTTTGGCACATTGCAATATATATTTTTCTAAACTTCACTTAAATTCACAAAATATACACTCATACGCGCGTTTTTTTTACTTATTTTTTTACTTATACGCGAAGTATTTCAATGACAATTAAATGCAAATGCATTTACCAATATCACCACTTTCCAATTTTAAACGAGAATAACAATTAATGGGAACTGACAACAGTATAGTGTTGCCGGATGCATACAAATATGAGCAAAAACGAAGTATTTCAGTTCAGTGTTGATGATGGAGATGAATTATTGTGCATCCTTACTACCCACACGCATTTGACGTTTTAATTTTTAGTTTATTGGTTTTAGCGCAGAAAGGAGTTCAACGTAAAAACACTGTGGATGGCATAAGCGTAGTTGGACTGATGATGGTTATTTTTTTGAAGCGCGGCCGAAGTCGCGCACGCAGAAGAAAGTTGAATGCAAAAATTCTACAAATTTACAAAAAACCCTTCTAGGCAACGCTCCTGTATGGTAAAATTCAATTTTATATGTTTATATTTTCGAAAATATTTCTCAATTCTAAACTAAAGTAAAAAGAGGTTGTCTGTAAAGTCGGTTTACTGACGATAGTTTAACGTGACAACGTCATAAGAAAATATTGATGGAATGGTTGCAATTTTCAAAACAAAATTTTAATTTTATTTGTTTGATAGATATTTTGTATGGATATAAAGGAGGAGGTAAATGGAATTGCAATGGAATAGGTCAAGTTACATTTACACAAACGTGCAAAATGACGAAACATTTATCAAATTCATGAAAGATATGTTCAATTTCGATTGTGCATCAGACGTTAATAAGTCAACAACACTAAGAGGCACCATCATCGATTTGCCTTTTTCAAAACACTTTACACTCGAAACACTCCCTTTCATTTCCTACTTTTTCTAACATCGTCCTATTCTCAACAGAGAAATTGTTCATTACCATGCACACAGGAAGAAGGCATATGCAAATATAAGTATGTGAATTTATATACAAATGCGCATATACATACATATATATGCTCACTCAAGTAGGACAGAGCCAGATGTCGAACGTTGCCGAACGCGGGGACCGATTGTGCTCTTTGTCGTTCGTTCCGCGCTCTCGCTTGCAGTTCAAGCACATTAGCTTACATTTGCTTGCGTACGGAATAGATTCGTATATTTGATATGTCCATATGACTTGTATGTATCTTTACATATAGATTTGTTCTTTTTGAAAATTGCGCGAAATTGTATATGTATATGCATTTTTATATACATATATTAGTATACAACATATCTTATAAGGTATATGGTAAATATTACCATACATTTTTTCCTTCATATATAATAAAAAAATTAATAATAATAACATTAAAACAACAGGTATTATTAACAAACTTGGTTTTATTTTAAATTCTTCAAGTAAATCAAATTAATAATAATCAATAAGAAGGCATATGCAAATACAAATACGTGAATTTATATATGTACATATGCGCATATACATACATATGTACGCTCACTTAAGTAGGAGCGAGCAAGATGTCGAACGTTGCCGTTCGTTTGCTTTGTTCGTTCCGCGCTTTCGCTTGCAGTTCATTCAAGGTAACGGCAAGGTAACGACAAATGAGCAAGGTAACACTAATGAGTAAGGTAACGACACATTTTTTCGTGCGTGCAGCCGGCTAAATCGAATTATAAGACGTTATCACGTCAAAAATATTGCTGATTTACAAACAACTTTTGGCGAAATTACACAATTTTAATAATAACTTACTTAAAAACTATAAGTCTCCGAAGGGTGCGGTTTTAAGATGCTGATACATCCCTTTATCCCTCCATTACAACCTTTTTTCCAATATTTTAATATAAACCAAATGTGGACAAACCAAATAGGTTATACATATGTAACAGGTGGCGCAAAATTAATCAATTATGGAAAGATTTATAATATTTGGAAATATCGCCCTACGGCAAACATATTTGACACTTGTGAGCTAGACACAAGGTGGATTTAATAAGGTGAAGGCATTCACCCAGCTGAATTTTTCGCCGTAGGTATGGCTTACGTCAAAATTATATGCTTTGTTTGTATGTATTGGTATGTTTACATTTGCTTGCTGATTTTGACATGATGCTTGGTTTTACTTATATGTGTTTGCTGTCACCTGTAATAAATTCGCCTTGGCTAGACAGCTGAAGCATACAAACAGACAAGCAATGGAGCACGTGAGGGTAAAATAAAAATTTCCGTCATTCAAAATAATTTTTTTTTAGTAAAAAGTTGAATGGTTAATATTGCGCCACCCGATTAATTTTGCGCCACCCTATATATACATACATACATACATATATTTGAAAAAACTCAATTTTTTTTGTTCTTCACATTTTCTCTACCAAAAGTGTTTTTAGACCAAAAAGTGACTTATAATTTGGGAACGTTTAGTAATTATTAAATTAAATCAACCAATTGCCGACGGAGAGAAACTCCACAATAAATGATGAGACATGTTCACGATTTTGGTCGCTTCTTTAGGAAACCGCGCTATCGCGATTTTTGAATTACCTTCTATAGCTTCTCAAAGCGCTAGAGATACTTTCCAAGATTCAAGTTGGTGTGTTTGTCGTAGTAGTCTTGCTAAGTCTAGCCTGGATCAGTGCCCCGACGAAACCATTTACAGGTGGATACAATAAATGTGCTGCAGCGACTTGATCGGGCCAGTAGCAGGAAAAGAAGTTGGATGAATGGGCGCATTTTTTTCACACATATATATTATGTTTGGACTGTCAGCATCTATCCTGGATAGGTAGAATTAAAATTTGTCAGAGATTTCACGTTCTCCAAATTCAAACAAATTTTTAGCGCTTGTTCAGGTTCTTAATGAGTTTTAAAGTTTCCAGGATGGTAAAATCGGTTTATATATTTAAAAATTCTGCAATGATAAAAGATTGAAAAAAGATAAATTAGAACAGAACCAATTAAAAAAAAATAGTATATATTAATGAAAACTTAAAAATATTTGCTTAAGGATCTAATTTTCTCTTACTTTTCATTTGAACATGAGTAATCAAATTATATATAAGTTAAGCCAACCGCAGTTGTTCTCGCCTAATTTATAAGACAATATGTGAAACTAAACACTTATCAGATATCCGTTAAAAAATATATATGGGGGCCGAGCTTAATGGCTGATTTTTTGGAAATAGTTCAAACGGCGATTTACCGCATCAGCCTGTGAAATGCATTTAAAGCGGACCTGCTATAACGAACACATTTCCATCTTGATGTGCATAAAAAGGTTAAACTCCTAATCCGCACATAACCCAATATTGCTTCTTTGAATTCCGACAAAATAAGAACGCTGATATATATAATAGCTAAAGAGAACGCGTCAAAAGATCCATGCCCTTCTCTGCCATTGTAATTAGAAGAAAATTTAAGGCGTTATATACAGTTAGAAGGCCGAAAAAAACGAAAATTTCCAGAATTTTTTCTGAAAAAAACTTTTAAATTGATTGATATAAAAATTTTCAACATATTATGTTATCTTTTAACTGTATTTTAAGCCTTAGTATTAGTAAAACTATTTATTTGGCAAGGAGTTACAGCTGATCTCCGGGAGCTCCTCTCAAAACAGACCACTATATCACTGAACTGGATCCTCTGAAATTAAAAAATATTTTTCAGTGAGCAAAAATCTTCGATTAATTACTAAAAAATATATTTAGAAGCTCGTGTTAAAATTTGAGACTAATCGGTTTAGCCGTTTTCGAGTAATGTTGGTCACCGACTTTGAAAACACCATTTTGAGAAAGTTTGAAAAGCACTTTCAAGCACTCTAAAATGGCTTTTCAAATTTGCGTGTAACTTCGAAAATATTCATGGGAACGGAACTAAATTTTCTGTGTGTATCTTAAATTTATTTACATTAAGGAAATAAAATAAAAAAAAGTAGATTTTTTGAAAATTCTAACTGTATATAACCCCTTAAGGAAAGTGTGGTACAGCGTCAAGTAAACAAAGGAAGTTTACGGATACTCCAAGGCGCATTCATTAAAGGTGGTGGCACTAGACCAACAACAATGTTCTGTACATTTGATTGTCAAAGCAAAGTATTGGGAAACTAGAAAACAAATAATGAATTCGCCTTGTTTCATTCTGAGCTGTCAGCCACATGGACACCGCGAAAGAAAAAAAAAAACAAATAAGCTGATTTACCAACACCACCTTTAATAGATTCGCCTTGGAGAGGCGAAGAGAATACTTTGGTTAATTACTTTAACTCTCTTCGCAAAATAGTAATTTTTCGCTAATTGGTTAATTGTGACTTTCAAATTCTAAAAAACTTTGCTAAGTAAATACGAAATATTTAATACATAGAACCCTTTGAGAATAGTAAATGAGGCGCTATATAGATATCCATAGAGGCACAAACAAATGTGCAGCTTTTTTCGTGCCGATTGAGTTTTTTTGTAAACACACATAAGTTAATAATTTACATTTCTTCTTTTTTTTGTCTTATTTTTTAGTTTTTAACTTTCTTTTTATTTAATATTTTTTTGATTTTTTTCGTTTTGTTTTAATCTTTTTGATTTCTTTTTCGTTTTTTCTAACATCTTTTTGATTTTTTGTTTTTTAACATCTTGGTCAAAGAAAACATTTATTGATATCTTTTTGATTTAAAAAAAATGTTTTAACATCTTTTGATTAAATATATTTTTTTTTATAACACCTTTTTTTCATTTTCTGTAAAATCTCTTTTATTTTGTTTTATTTTTATTCTTTAGCATCTTTTTGATTTTTTTCGGTTTTGTGACACCTTTTTTTATTTTTTTCATTTTTACGTATTTATAAACAAAATTCACAATGAATTCGCAATCTGGAAGAACGTGTACATAGGTCGTCAAAACACCAATAATTAGTGCAATGTTTAATCACATGCGCACATTGAAAAAAAATATATACACACATACATACATACATACACTAAAAACGCTACCACTAGCAAATTGGAAAAGCGGTCAAAGAGTGGATGCGTAGTAAAATGCAGAAATATTAATAAAATAAAATACAAGCAATTTTCAACATAAAGATGAATAAAAACTTGAAATGAACTATTGATATCTAGAGAACAAATGCAAAGCATTACATTTTACTTTATAAACTAAGTGCAATAAGAAGCTTAAGTCTTTGAATTAGTAAACCACTAGAAAATAAATTAAGTCAAATACAAAAACCAAAACAAAAAAAAAATTATAAAGCGATAAAAATTCAAATTTGCGCAAGTGCCAGCTGAGCGATAAAATTATTTACAAAATGATTACAGAAAATCTATAAGTAGTAAGAATCTAGCAGTTGTGACGTCAACCCTTTCGATTATTCGACAAATAAGGGGCAAAGCTGAGAAATAAGGATAGAACCAAAATAGCAAATTTACGTTAGTTTCGTAAGTAACTCATAAAATGGTTTAGCTGTGCAAAACATTAAATTTGCGAATCAAGAATAGATGAAGAAAAAACAAAACCAAATAACCGGCAACAACCAAAGAATATTTTCTTATTAGAGGTGGCAATAATTGTAGTTGGTAAACAGAAATAAAAGTAAAAATAAAAGTTAAAAAGAAAAAACAAAAAAATATATAAAAATAAAAATATTGAAAATTTGAACAACTAACAAATAGTGAAATATGAAAAATTCTTTAACATTTTAGCGAAATTTTTACCTTATACAAACTCCAAACTTAAATATAAATCAACGTTAAAGCGAAAAATAACAAACACATATAATTCAAATTAAAATTCACACTAAAATGCGTTGAGTACTGTAATCACGAAAATCGTGCTGCGTAAAATAAAACACAAACTCTGCTACAAAACTTCAAATTACTTCAAAATACAACAAATGTAATACGGAGCATGCCTACACATAAGCAAGCATAGAAAATAGTTGTACGCGAATAGCAGAAATAATTTACAAAATTAATGACTTAGATATTAAGAAATAAATCCGAGTTGAAAAGCAAAGCTTTGAGCTTGATAAAATAAGAAATTTGCTCAACCTTTTCCGTTAGGTTTACACCTGCAAGGCTAATTGGCAGAAGTTACACCGAAGAATTTTCTCTTAAAATCGATTAACATCACAAAATTAACACTTCATTTGAACAATTTTCTTAAGCGCCGCAGATGCAGAATAGCGAAATGTGCATGTATTTTTTTATATCTAAATAATTACACTGATTTTTACAATTATGTATTTAATATTTTCAAAGCTTTAAAACGCCACGCAATGAGCAACAAAAATCTCGTCAAAAATACATATGTATGTATAATATAAAATAATTTAATCACTAATATGATTATTATAAAGCCGAAAACGAAACTAACTAAAATCTAATATAAAATAATAAACTTATTATCTTTCACTTCACAACCAATGCTTCTTTTATGGGTTTAGAAATGCAAAATATGGCGTCGCGAGTTATGAAACGTCATTTGGGAATTTTCTATATGTTGCCTTAGTCAATATGGCCGTTTTGATTTTTTTTTTCGACGGAAAACAAATAGCTAAAGCCAAGAGTCCAGTATATGAAACCGAAGATAGTGAGAACAAACTAAGACAGGTTTTTGTGAATTACATTTGATTCCCAAATCTCATTATCAATACGCATCGAAATAATTAGCGCCGGTTGAACTCATCTATTTTCTAATTGTTTGAGGAGCATAAACATTCCCCATACAAGTTTGGGGAATGCTGCTGGAGTGACGGTCCTTGACCGGATATAAATCCGGGTCCTTCCGGTAACGTAGAACCGACTGTCGTTGGAATTGTCGCATCTCCTAATTACAGATACATATGTATGGATGTGTGTATGTGTATAAATTCAAATCAAAGTCAAGCCATTATTAACAAACAATCATTTTTTATTCATTATTTTCTGTAAGAAAAAGTTCAGTTTCGTGATGTATTAAAATATGTTAACTTTTGTTTTATTTTAGTTCACTTGGTGATTGTCATACAAAAGAAACTACGCTGTAAACTTAAAACTTACAAAACCAAACTATTCACTCTCATTCCTATTCTTAAATCAGCTAGTTATTTCGTCCAAATTGTAAGCAATTATTATTGTCTTTGTTATAGCAGCTTACTAAGCAATTGTCTTTGTCACTGCATCTAAACTACGTCTACGTGTTTTGTTTTCTTATGTCGCTGTAATGTACTCCTGGCAGGATATTGTTTAGGACACTCTTCACAGCGATGTGGAAAAAAGCCCATGTGTATATTAAGATGCGACTTTAGCGTAGAAAAAGAGCACAACTTTTTCTGGCAAACCTCACACTTAAAATACCACCGCTGCTTTTTGTGGCCGTTTTCACGTGGTATTTTCAACCACAAAACATTCTGATAACCACGATAGAATTGTGTATACCATATATCACCTTCATCATAGAATCTTACGACTAGATTAATGCGCGTATATCGATCGCAAGGTGTGTTAATCAATCTAATTTTTAATCCTTTTAACACCTGTTCTTTTAAAAGCTCGTCACCACTGGCACAAGCAACCGTCTGACGTCGTTGCTTTATAGATAATGGCCCTCCAGATCCATCTAGGTAATTGCCGTTTTTATCCTTTTCAATAGCCGACAAAGGCGTTTGAAAAACCGGTGTCAACTCCGATGCGTTATTAAATGGAATACTGGAATTGCGTCCCTGAAGCGTTGCTTTCAAATTATCCTTGAGTGGTAGTATCGAACTGCGGCATACCGTAGTGTGCGTTGTCTGTGTAAGTGTTTGTATAGATTTCACATCTTGTCTTGTCTGAGCAGTTAGCTGGGGACGTACAAATGTAGGTAAGTTCAAATATATAGCATTTGCTTAGATAAGCTTATCAAATAGCTGCTTACCGTTGCTGTAGTTTTAGTTGCAGTTGAGGCATCCAGTGCCTGCTGTGCGTTATATTTCAGATACTGTGAACGTAGAATCTGTTCAGGAAACTCATAATACAGTTATTAAAATTTCAATATTTAAGAACTGATACTCACTCGCATTGTGTTATTGATATCGAAACAGCTTTAAATAGCTTTTGTCAAAATACGGCACTCGATGTGAAACGAACAAATATTTTTTATGAATGAAAATTTGTCTTTGTAACGGTTTCTCCAGGGCAAATTAATTCATTCGAGAATTCGCTTTAGCTTTCATCATGTGATCTACCCAAGGCGAATTCATTGAAGGTGACTTCACTAGAGCAATAACACCATTTACTCCCATTCACGGTGACAAAATACGGAAGAGAACGCCTTCCGAAAACCGCTATTTCATTTTTCGAGCATTTGAAGACCAGTTAGCGTCATTTCTTCAAACAAAAGGAAAAGAAATTACTGGTTTTTAAATATTCAGTGAATAGCTTTGTTATATTGCGATTTTTAAATTAAACAAGCTATTAAAAATGTAGGGGTACGAGTTAAATTCTGCACAACTTATAACAAAACGTCCAAATGCAGTTTTTATGCATAAGGCAAAAAACTATGTCACTGGGTTTATTATATTTCTTGCGTTTTTTTTTTTTGTTTCCATTGCTTGTGTTAACTTTTCTTCTTCCTTTTGTTTCTCTATTCGCAGCAAATACACTAATGAAAACAAAGTGCGGCTTGTTATATTGTAAAGGCACAAATTAATATAAAGCTTCCAGATGTTGTTTGTTTGCGTTTACGCCGTGGCAGGAAAGTGTGAGTGTGTGCGCATAATTTCTTGTGTTTGACTGTTTCCATTGCTTTCGCCTACTCCACTTCTCCACAAACAAGTAATTCCCCTTCCTTTTGTTTGTTTATTGATGGACTCTTACGACACAGCGAATTCGGAAGGTGAAATCGTCTCCATCATTCTTGTTGCTATAGTGAAGTCACCCATTGTAGATTCGCCTTAAATTAACCAGTGCTACCAAGCTTTTACCCACACAGTGCCTATAAATGCTATACACACCAACGAATAAATTTGTTAGTTTTGGTGAAATTTCTCTTTTACGCACTTATTGCAGTGCTCAGGTAATTGAAGTGTGTTAATTTAATAATTTACATTTATTTCATATTTAACTTTAACAAAACAGTTTATAATATTATCAACGTTAATTAATAACACGTATTATATGGCCGCCGTAGCCGAATGATTGGTGCGTGATTACCATTCGGAATTCACAGAGAGAACGTTGGTTCGAATCTCGGTGAAACCAAAATTAATAAAAAAAACATTATTCGAATAGCGGTCGCCCCTCGGCAGGCAATGGCAAATCTCCGAGTGTATTTCTGCCATGAAAAAGCCCCTCATAAAAATATCTGCCGTTCGGAGTCGGCTTGAAACTGTAAGTCCCTCCTTTTGTGGGACAACATCAAGACGCACACCATAAAGAGAAGGAGGAGCTGGGCCAAATATCAAAAAACGGTGAACGTGCCAATTATATATGTATTTATATTATAAATACATAGGCATAATTCATTACAAAAACAAAAATAAAGATTTTTAAATGTAAACTAATACACGAGTTTTTATAGAAAACATGGGTAATTCAGATCTAAGGAAGCAGTACATACTTCATAACATTACTACATTAAAACAACTGAAGATTTCAGAATATTTATTTTGATAAATTTCTATTATTATTGTTATATTCATAAATATCTCTTTGGCAATAATCTAGGGTATGCATCAAGTAACTTTGAAGGGATGGTTGTTCAAACTGTACTATAAAAACGATTTCGCAAGATCCCTGATTCTTGTATGTTGTTTGCAACTCCATCGTCTATATTGTGGTGAGTCATGAACATTCGGAACACATCTGGCAACAATGCGAAACGAATGAGGAACTAAAAAAACATGAATTCCAGACGACACGAAATTTTGGTAGTTGTTAAATACATGTAAGTAGCCAGAGGTGCCCACAAGGTGTTGAGTCTTATGTTGAACCTGTAGACGCACAAAGATATATAAAGTGATTAAGCATTGAATTTAAATAAAGCCAGAAAGTTATGTTTATGAGTTTTATTTAGCAACCCGGTGATCGAACTCAGAGGAATTAGAGACAGAGGTTTAACGTTTAGGATTAATCAATAAATAAAAAGTGCTGCGGATAAAGTTACTTAATTGAAAGAAAGAAATTTGAATATCTCAATAAATTATTTAAAATTCATGTATCAGTGAATATTTTCTATTCAACCACACAGAATTTTGAAAAAATTATTTTTTTACTTTTTCCCTTCAGTTTTTAATATTTCAGACTTAAAATTCGTGCCAGACCATCAAATGCCAGTTTTCAAGCAGTTGATAGTTGTTTTACCAACTACGGATTAAATTGCCTAGCTTGCCACCGCAACGCTTCGTTACTTTCTGCTTAAGTGCTTTCGTTGGATTTACGAAAATAAAATATACGAAAAACTGAATATTGTGAACTGTCGAATATGATCGCCAGTGTGTACAGCACTTAACGTTAGGTAGAATCCTTAAACTGAATTTACATGAGGCAAAGGCACATCTGGATGGTAGCAGCAGTCGAGCAAAAACAAAAATGACATGAATATTGTTGTTGCTTGAAACTTCTAGACTGTCAAACTCAAACTGATCGGCAGACTATAGCTCACTGAGCTCTCTTTCTTAAGCACGTATGCACCATTTGAACATGCTAATGAAGAAAACAACAGAGTTTGACATTTTAGAGGTGAGATCAAATTATAAAAAAGTCTATTCGGTTGCCTTACTGTTACTACTTTGATAATGTGCCGTGGTATGAAGCGATGTGACCAATGACTTATGGTGAAAAGAATTCAGAAGGCATGACCAAGATCGACAAGTGTGTGAATACGTGGGAAATGAGCCAGCAGAATTCGACTGTCGAGTACATGGTGACGTGGCCGCATGCGCAGTTCTGCTGACAAAGCATTCCTGAACTAACAGTCAAAGTTACTCTCACAATTTTGCTTCGGATGGACAAACCTCAAGATATGGTAGAATGCAAGATTGCTCTGAAGAAACCCTCGCAAGGTATTTAATTGAGACTGAACTGCTTACAAATGACGTCATTCGCTCACAAAATGTTGTATGACGAATTACATAATTCGAACGGTAATTGGGGAGTGAATTACGAATAAGAGAGCGAATTATATGCCGTGGGAATATAATATTAAGGTAGGAGGAATATCAGGTTATTGATCCTACTCGCACATCTCCATTTTGCATTTAAAACAAAACGCCTAGTGGAGCCCGCAAATTTTACTAGTGAAACATATCTGACCTATCGCAATTCTTGTAGTTTGGCAACTCAATTTTCATTTTACCGCCACATTTGCATACGCGAATACAGCGATCCAAGGCGAATTTATTATAGGTGACAGCAACCACATATAAGTAAAATCCTACATGTATTTGTTGTTGCCTTTGGTACAAGCATCAAATCAAAATACAATACAATACGAATGTAAACATACCAATACATACAAACAAAGCATATCATTTTGACGTAAGCCATATCTATGGCGAAAAATTCCGCTGGGTGAATGCTGTCACCTATAATAAATCCACCTTGCAGCGATCCGATTTGCTTGATGCCATTTAAATATTAAGACAGCAAGAAGGTGCCCACGTGAGAAAACGGGACAAAGTTAAAGCAGAAATTTGACAGATGTTAAGCCACATCTAGTTGAAGGTTTAGAGTTGGGGTAGCTGGATTAAATGATTAGCATTTAGATATGTTACGCATGCAGCTACGAAAAATATAAATAAATTTTATAAGGCTTCAGAATTTAAAATGATAATATGAAACAGATGCCGTATGACGTCAATGGAGGATTGATTATTGGCTTCCAATGCTTCAGGAGTTTTTGATTTGTCGCCATAAGTAAATGGCTTAAGCGTTCAGGCGTTAAGTCGCATGAACGAGGGAACCAGTGAAAAGAACCACTTCTGTGAAGAAAGTTGTCACCAAATTGATTTGGGAATAAATTGATTGTCAAGCGCACCGTATGGCAAGTTGCGTCATCCTGTTAGTGGCTCCTTCTTCAATTTGTAAGAATTAAGCACCGATGATGCCGCTAGCGTGTAAACCGAACCAAAAAGTCAATTTTAATACATGAAATTGGTGAATCGTTAACGGCTTGAGGGTTGTCTTCGCTCCATATACACCAATTTTTCTTATTGACTTAGTCGTTTACCAAAATCATCACTCAACACAATTCTTCGATAAGAATGCTCATGCTCATGCACTAGGCCGATTATATTGACTTTAAACTGGATGATGGAAAAAGTGTTTTTTCTAGTAGCGGTTGGCCCTCGGCAGACGGACGCCCCAAATAGGATGAGGAGCTCAGCCAAACAACTAACAGAAGTGTAAGCGTGAATTATTTATTTATGTTTTTTTAACCGGATGAAGTTTTTTTTAATTAAGTTGGTACAATTTGGACTTGCCAAACCCAAGAGGCCTTCATTAAAGGTGGTGACACTAGACCAACAACAAAATTTTCACGTTTGATTGCCAAAGAAAAGTATTTGCTAAGGGGGAACAAATAATGAATTCGCCTTGTTTCACTCTGGACTGACAGCCACATGGACACGGCGAAAAAAAGTAAATCAGCTGATTTACCGATACCACCTTTAATAGGTTTGACTTGGCCAAGGCGAATTTATTACAGGTGACAGCAAACACATATAAGTAAAACCCTACATGTATTTGTTGTTGCGTTTGGTTCAAGCATCACGTCAAAATCAGGAGCAAATGTAAACATGCCAATACATACAAACAAAGCATATCATTTTGACGTAAGCCATACCTACGGCGAAAAATTCAGCTGGGTGAATGCTGTCACCTATAATAAATCCACCTTGGCCTTGGCTAAACCTTATTGAACAGATATGTCAAGATAGTTTGCCATTATCAAGTGTCAAACCATAGTTAACGATATCTGAAGCTCTCATGCAGCTAAATACACCCCATATAAAAGTTTATATTTGTATATATGTATTTTTAAAACCATTATTCTTGCTGTTGCTATTATTACTATTAGTATTCGTATCACTGTTATTATTTTACTGTTGTGAAGAAATCACACATGTCGGTAAATCGTCTTCGATAAATTATTCGTTTCCCGTATATCGATTAAAAGTTCCAACACTTCTCTCATCTCAAATTATAGCAAAATTCCTGCAATTTACATTTCACTACGGTTTGTGCGTTTTGCGCACTTCTTCATTTCATTCTTGAGTTTGTCCATTTTTGCATTTAAATAATCTGAAAGTTTACAAAAAAACAAACGAAAAAACCCGTCAACGTGTAACCAAATTGGTAAAGTATTGAAAATTGTTTTTGCGTCTCCAATTTAGGGCTGTGGTCGCAGTTGGCAGCAAAGCGGAGAGTAGATAGTGAAATTTGCTGAGTAGAAATCAGACCCTCGCTATAGCTTCGAAAACGTAAGTGGAGTCTAGTTAAATGTTTAGGCGTGTGAAGTATTTAAAAAATAAATTAAACCTGCTTTTCTAATTCCAATCTGTTTGCGTCTTCATCTTCTGTGCTAACTTTATAGTTCTGTGTTAAACGACCAAGCCTTTTGATGGAGTTTGACGCAAAGGTCAAGTTACAACGCTTTTGCTATCTTGGCAGATTTGAGCCCGTCTATATACATCTGCGTGGCTCAATCGATGTGGGTAATTATTGGCCGCAGTTACAGGTTCTCTGCCAAGCTTTGGACGATGCCGCAATGCTTTTGATTTTGAAGCAAGCTCTACAGGAGACCACGCTCGTGCGACGTGATGAGGTGAATATTAACTACTTGAACATATTGCAAATTATGACTAATTTTGTTACTTTCAATGCCAATCTTATAGTCGCTGTTCGTGTACGCGGTTTACTTAGCTAGCGATGTCGACATCAAATGGAAGACATCGTTGAGGAAAGCCTTTCCGGCGTTAATACTAAATGATAAAGATCTTTTCTTATTCTGCAAATATGCTACACTCATACAACGCGAGCAAAAACATAAGGGATTCACCAATACAGTACGTAAAGCCATAACATCCTGGTATGAGAATCAAACGCCGGAAGAGCTATGCCAAATGTGGCTTACGCATCGTGGTGCACATGGTTTTACGCACAAATCACTTATAAAGTTATGCCACATTAATGACGAAACCATCGGTGCTGTGGGTGTGGTTACCCCATTTTTCAAAACCTGTACTGAATTACTTAAAGCTTCTGAATCAAGTGACGACGCTGCAACTATTGAAAATCGTACAGATGCGAGCGCACTTGCCGATGAAGAGCAACAAGCGGCTAAATCCACTGTCGCAGACAATGAAAATACCAAAAGTAACACTGAAATATCACCATCAGCTGTCTTGTCCGTAAGCAAACTTCGCACAACCAAGAATAAGGCAGAGGCGTTGAAAATCATACGTAAATTTAAGTTACGTTACAATCAAGTGCCGGGACACTTGTTACGATTTGGCCCTGTCATGGAGGCATTAATACCAACAATGTCGTATTTGCAGCTGTTAAAAAGTTGGCGCAATTTGGCACGTTACAATCACTTTGATAATCCAAAGATAATGAAACTATGTCAAACATTATTCGAGAATAAGAAGCTCTTGCGCAAGGACAATATTCATCCAATTGTGTTTCTTATGCAGATGCGCGACTTGGGTATTCACAATGACTTAGCAAAGGTAGTATCACAAAAAAATCGCTATAATGCAGATTCAATAGCTGTCTATATTTTTTCTAGTTGGCGCCCAAAAGGGTTGAAGCGATGAAGATGCCACTGTTGAAGCAGCTGTACCAGCAGTCATTTGGTAACAACCAAAGCAATGGCTTGCGTATGCACATCACCATCAATATACAAAAGAATTACAGGAAAAGTAAGTGGAACACATAAACTTTCGTGCACTGTACCAATAAAAATTTTTGTGTTACCGGAGAATTACTTTTTCTTACATACGTACAAATATTTTCAATTGTTATAATCACGAATACCAAGTCGATTAACGTAATTTATTCACTAATTGCAGAAAATTTAAAGAACCACAAAAAATTGGGATTTCTTGAGGCCGCTGTAGCATTGGCCTTCGGTTACTATAAACAAGAAAAGGAAGTTGATGTATTCTATTGGTGCGATGAAAAACTTAGTTTGGGAAAAATGCTTTGGAAGCGAGAGATTACCGTAGAAGATGCGCTTGACGTGTGCAATGTGTTTGATGTAAGTTTCAATAACCTGTTTTCGACTTGTATTTATTTCACGTATTTTCTATATTTTAATGTATGCAGGTAACCAAAACCACGCAGCGTTTAATAGTGCCAATTTTACGCGCTATGGAAAGTAAGCAAGTGTATGATGTCTTCTTGGTTATTGTGCCCACAGCTGGTCGTGGTAATCCCAAACAAAGCTCTGAATTTCTTTGCAAATTTTTGGACAAATATCGCGAAAAGAGGAACCCGAAAGCAAAGTGAGTGTCTGTGTATGTGAATATTTATTGGAAAAGTAGGGTATTATGATGAATTGATATTAACATTTGTAAAATTAATCCATAATGCCGAAATGCCGGTGAATCTATAGCACAACAGTGACTTATTAGATTACCTGGCTGGCGCTCCATACACGTCTACTTGAACTCATTGATTACAATTGCTTCTCTCTTAGGTTCGTCATACTTGAGTTACTCAAGTTTCGCAAATCAATGCGTTATTCGGAAACACGCAATGAAAATATACTTGAAATTTGTGGCCTAGATGAGAATACCACAAATTTGATAAATAACTTTGCTTTGAATCGTTTTGGCTAAACCGATAACTCGAATCTTTTATCAACCACATAAAATGCTGGAAAACGCCTCAACAGTAAGCAAGCAGAACCAATTGACTAAGTATGCTCAGCGGGCAGGTAGAAAATAAAATACATCTTTCCGTTTATCCTTCCTGTGTGAGCACAAAAATAAAAAAAAGCAAAGAACGTTTAACATCAACATAGTGTAATATTGTGAGTGCGCGTTTTACAATTACACCACTTACCTAGTACACACACACATACGCTAATGATAACATATAAATGTTCTACTTATATATTTACCATATGAAGAATATGTATAACTAACTGCATTATCAATATTAGCATAGATTGTAGTGTTCATAATTATCAGAGATAATTCTATTGGACATTTTTTCTTTATTCTAAAATTTAGTGGTAAATGTTCTTGTTTGGTTTTATATTATTTGGTGAAATATTGCATTTTTCTTTGTTTTTAATTCATTAATTTAAGTCTTGCTTATTATATTTTGTTACTCACGTGTATACCTCCTCTTTGAGAAAATATACCCAAGTGGTATGATTTATGATTTCTTATTTATTTTTAATTACAAGTTGATTCAAATTAAATGCAAATATATTTATGCTTGACGCAATTGTTTTATACATTTTCTGTTATACATATGATACTAGTTAAAATACAGCCGTTCAAAACGTACTTTAAAAGTAATGAATAACTGAAAAGCCAAACAAGCAAAAAATAACGCAATTGAGAATTTTGAACACAATACTATTGAATATATACAATCAAATCAAAATTGATCGAAATCATACACGAAACGTACCCATATGGATGCTAAACTGAAATGCCTTAAGAAAATGCAAAATCGCAAACAATTCGAAATGCAAACTACCACTTAAGTTAAACCTAATTAAACTGAATTATTGTAAATTTCAATTATACTTTGTGTGCGTAAACAAACGATAAAAATTGACTAATGAAATTATTTAGGTAAACGCGTGTAATTGGCACCAAAATGCGTGATGAACATACCTACATAAAATGCATATACATACATACATATGTATAAAATTAGTACTCAAAAAACGAAAACGAAACAAAAAAAAACAAAAACGAAAACAAAACAAAAAAATAATATTAAAACTGATACTGAAAAACTGAACTGATTCGAAATAGAAAACAGAACTGACAAAACAAAATTTGTTTGGTATTTACAAGTGATTTTTAATTTAACAAACAATTTAGTTTTAGTATCGAATCTTATTTATACTATAAATACATACACATACATGCATACATACATATACATTACGAAACAAATTCACCTTTACACACACCGACACACACTTAAAGTAATTTGTAAAATGTAGCAGCTGTGCTAATTGGAATTCAAAATGCAGTGAGACGTTTCAATATTCTCGCACGGAGCGCGGCGCGGTGATACAACCCAAATTAAGACTTATTATCTTAACAATTTATTTCTGGACCTTATATTACTTAAGCATAAGTTTTTAATAAGGAAAAATCTTAATTAAGAAATAGTGTAGTTTGCTAAATATTAAATACTTTTATGCTGCCTGCTCGTTTGTAAAAAAATTCCTAAAAATATGCACAGCCGGAAATTTTCACGCCGCCTCTTAGCGAATGCTGCGAATCGAACGCCCAACGTCGAAATTCCAATTAGCAGCATCTAATTGTAACAACAAAACAACAAAAAAGGAATCTCATTAAATTGTGTTAAAATAAATAAATAATCATAGAAATGTACGCGAAACAATAAATTCAGTATGAAGGGTACCTAGTGAAGTAACGACAGAGTTTAAATAAAAGAAATATTTATATCATAAACAATGCTGCCAAATTCCAAATTGTAACACGCAATATAGTCCCGAATTCTAAGTGGAACACTCGACTAAATATAAAACAACACTGCAAACGCATTAGAAAGTTAGTAGTTTATATTACATGAAAATTATGCAAATTACACACATACATACATACATATATGAAACTGCAACTGAGTGAACAATAAACTAAATAAATTTAATTACTTAAAGTAAATAGTGAAATTTTTGTATTGACAAACAACTGAAATCTACGACTGCCTTTAAAAAACTGGTTAAACCGCAACAAAAGTAGCCACAAGCAAATAATAGAAAAAAAGAATATAAATAAAATTACAGTTACTTGATAAAGCAAATGCATACATAGAACAATGAAAATTTCGAAGACTACGTGCCATTCCAGGAAAAAATACTAATAAAGAGCCGGAAAATATTTGAATATTCAAAATTTGCTTATTTTATTATTGATATTCAAAAAATCGGCAAGTCAGCTGGTTGTATTGTTGTAAAAAAAATTATAAAATTAGTAGAAAGAAACGGTAAACAATAAAACAAAAAAAATGAATTTAATAATATTATATTTGAAAATGTAGCTTTTAATTTATCTACAACCAACAACTACCAAATTGAATGTGTGAGAAATGAGGTGTTTATAATTAAAATTAAAATTTAATTATTATTTGTACGTACGTTTATTTCCTTTATTAATTTAAGTCGTAAGCATATTCACAAAAACAAAAAAAAAAACAACAAATACCACAAGAACATAGAAATTTTGCAAAATTTCCAAAACATACATCTGTGAAATAAACCGTTGTGATCGCTAAGAAATTTAAAGCAAATATTAATTAAATGTAAAACGAACGATATAGAAATGAAATTATGAAGTATTAAAATGACTCTGAATAGGAAACAAAAACGAAAACCGAGAAAAGAAAAACATACAAACAAAATAAAGCAAAACCAATTTTTGTTACCGCGTTGAACGAAATTGCAATAAAAGTAAAATGAAGAATTTCACAGATACTCACAGATACATACATACATATAAGCAACTAAAAATAAGCAAAATTCAAGGTTAGGCAAACATGAATGCAGACGACGATAGATAACATAGAAAACAAATCAAGCGCAACCGAAAAGTACCTTTCAAAACTCCGATAAATCCTCAAAATTTACGCAAAACAAATAAAAGTCTTAAAACGAAATAGCAGAATGAAAAGTAGAGTAAACGAATTAAAAATTAAAACCTCAGTTTTTTTTGCCTTCGTATCGTTTGCCTCGTTAAACTCGAAACAAAAAATCAACAGAAAAAACCAAGAAAATAAATCAATTTTTAATGTAAGAGTTTAATTAAAATTAAATTAAATTTAATTTTTACTATTCTTATTTTAAGCAATTCGTTGAGAAATAATAAAATTGTTACAATCGAAAATGTGCATAGCTGTTAGAATATAAACAGTCTTATAAACAGAGACACACACACACACATACACACACACGTACACATTAAACGGCCCCTTCCTTAGATAAACACACACGCACCCATATGTAAATGGAACAACTTCTTCAAAAAAAAAAAAAAAAAAAATAAAATAGAACCGTTGCAAACTGTTGTGATATTTTCAAAAACAATGTACGAGTATTAAAAATGAATTATGTAAAACAAAAAACAAAGGCAAATAGCAAAAGGAAATCGAAAACATACATACATATTCGCAAGTGTACACCCAAAACACAGTAAATTGATTCAATTGAATATACATACATATATTTAATGCATTCATACATACATACTTACATCGCCGCAAGTAATTAAGTTATGCGCGAGAATATAGTTTCATTTTCCTTATGCTAAATTATAAAGCGAAATGTTAAAGAAAAATAAAATTCTGTATAAAAATTAGTCTATACATGCAAACATACATATATTACTATTATTTAATTTTTTTCTACATATTAGAAATTGTTAAGCTTATCGCATGAGTGAGCAAGGCCGGCGGCAAAATAAGTAGAAAACCGCGTGAGAAATTAGAGTAAAACGAAGTCGAGTATTTTAAGGCAATATGACACAGATTTAAAAAATATACATTTTGACCTCTGAAATATGTGTGAAAATACGAAAAAAAAAAAGTAATTGTGGCGAAGCTCTTCAAGGAAGGAGATTAGTAAAACAAAACAAAACTTATGAGAAAAAGCAAAAAAGCATAAAATTAAGCATATTGTATCTGCATAGATATTAGCATTTAAAACAAGAAGAAGATACATAAAAGAAACGAAATTAAGAAAACTTAAGCAAACTTTGAAAAATAAGACGAAAGCAAAAACAAAAACAAAAACGAATATGACACATGACACAATTTTTCCATAAAACAGCCTGAATAATTTTATATACAAAAATTCGAGTTGTACATGCATTAGCATCGTTTTTTTACGTTATCTTAAACAAAAAAAAAAAAAAAAAAATTACATATAAATTAGCGCTGTACGTGACTTCTCATTAGTTTGTCACGGAATTACTTCACATTTGCATAGATTTTATTTTTAATCGAAATTATTTCGCAAAAATCGAATTTAGTTTACATATAAAAACAAAAATATTTCAATTTAGAAAAACAAATGAATTTTATCATACAACATATCTCAATTAATTTTTTTCCTACAGTGGCTACCAATGTGATTTATTTTAATTTATTGCAAAATTTTTTCGTTTATACTTTTTCAGTTTTCCTCTAAATGTTGTCAAGTAGAGTTGATAAAACCGTTGAAAATAAATAAAAACAAATTCCAATTCCCATTTAAACAGCTGAAAAGCAAAAACAGTGTTTTATTTATGAGAAAAAAAAAACATGCAGAAACAAATCATATGGAGCATCATAATCAAGCGGGGAATAACTCTTGCCAACAGGTGTTATTTTGGGGTCAGTAGGCAATTGAGAAGTAGAGCTCTCTCTCGAAGGATCAAACAGACACTCTACATAACGCTATACGACGCAGAAGTATAGACGATATACACAGCAGATGAGGAAGTTTTGAAAGCTTTCGTGAGAAAAATCATCCGTAAGGGCTTTGGCCTCCTCTGCGTTGGTGAGGAGTATCTTGCACGGTGGAACAGCGAGCTGTATGAGCTATATAGGGGCATGGACATAAAGCGTGGATACAGCGGCTACGCTGGCTTGGCCATGTCAACCGTATGAACGAAGACGTTCCAGCAAGACAAACCTGTGAAACGGTACCCCAAAAAGGAAGATAAAGAAGAGGGAAAACCACATCTTCGTTGCTGTAAGACCTGTCAGCGCTCGGGATTTGTAACTGGCATCAACGAGCGCAGGATAAAAACAGATGGCGGGCTATTTTGGATTCGGCTAAAACCCACATGAAGAAATCATACGAAAGTTTTTGTTTTTCACCTAAAAGCATATCTAGTAACACCTGGTGAAACTATTTTTAAAAGTGGCGCTAAGATCAAATCGTAAACCGGCGAATTTGAAAGAATCTGCTGATGAACTGACGTAGCTGGGGTAATGAAAACGATTTGTTTATGAAAAAACTGAGAGTGTGTTGGTGATATACGAAAAAAAATCTAATTAGACGTGGTGCAGACCCCTCCAAAAAGCTTTTCATCGTGATAATCTATCATCCTTGTTAGTGACAGTAAATTGAACTCTGTATTTCTTGCCATTTTACCGTTCACCATCAATTCACTTACGTCATAGCAACGCTTCCAAATTGTGCACGTTTATTTCGAAAATAAGGCGCTCTGAATCTATGCGGCAATATTGTCTAATTTTCAATGTAAGTTTTGCAAATGTTTAGCGTTAGAGCAAATCAGCGAAACATTTTATAAGATCTTCATGACAAGATGCTCGTCAGATGCTTTATTCCTTGTTTTTAATTTCGATCATAAGCCACGTTTTTTCGCAGAAAACTTTGACTTCTTGAATTTTTATATTTTCGTAACAAATAAGCCACTGTTACGGATTTCCAAGTTATTCACTCCTAAATTTATTGAAAAACTCATTAAAACCTCACTTGGAGCAAAAGGACTGTTACTCCACAAGGACATCAGCAACAGCCACACCGAGGACACCAACCTAAGCCTAAATCTTGAGATCAAACGTTTTCGATTTTTACATCAGTATTCGAGCAGATGGTTTTTGGGTAAACTAGCGGTTTAGTTTCGTATTGAGGTGACAGAAATAGCGGGCGAAAAGGAAGCTCTGTCGTCTTGATTGAGATAAACATTAATCAAGTTACTTAAAATTGAATGAAGCCTTCAGGATTAGTTCTAGTTAATAAAGCTAAATCAAAATACGTCAGCGAAAATAAGTCTATATTTCCATGCAAGCGGAATATGTTAGGTTTTCCAAAAAAGTCGGAACGTATCGGGGCAAGTTCCCCATGCTGCGACACAACGGGCTATGAACCTCAGTGTGTCCCATAGTGGACAACCGCTACAAGCTGATCGAACCTTCGCACAGACAAGTACAATTTTCAATGAGTCCTCTGCATATAAACGGCAGAATTTGAGCAATGGCTTGGGCAATGTTGACTTTGAGCGCAAAGGCCGAATGCATCTTAAACACATAGACCTTTGAATTCAAAACACTTCAGAAGAAAAAGTCTGGTGGATGGCCTATTTATGTCCCCTTCGCGAGAGCTAACCTAACAATAAAATGAATAAAAAACAGAGAAAGCTGAAAACTTACTTAAAACGCAAAACAAAAATCGGGCTCTTGAACTGACATTTAAAAAAAGTGGACACAGAAGCAAAAAACAAAATAAAATAATCTTTAAAATCAAATATCTTCAAAACGATTAAGTTTGGACACCATGTGATATAACGAAATTAATCAGAAATGTCATAAATAATAATGTTGAAGTTCGAATACTGGCGAAAACGACAAAGGAGCAAATTAACCATCAGGGAGCTGTTGATTCAAAGATGCAAAGCTGGTCCCAAAGGATCTGAATTTCATGCAAAAAATGGACCTCGTTGATATCGCCAAATACATGATTTCCAAGGCTGAACCCGATCCAACATTCGTCATTACTGGAGACGAGACGTAGGTTTATAGGTATGACACGCAAACTAGACATCATGCGAGTGAGTGGAGAGCTCTGAATAAATTAAGACCAAAAAACCGCGTCGTTTTCAGTAAAAAAAGAAAGCGATGCTCACGGTTTTTATGGACTACAACAGTATTGTACACCATGAATTTTTGCCAGAAGGTCCGACAGTTAATGAGGACTATTACTCGAGCATTGTGTGATGTTTACGTGAAGTAAAAATTAATTCGCCAAAAAGGAAAGGATTTACGGAGAAACAACTGGTGGATTTTTCCACCCTGTTAACGTATCGTCGCACAATGTCATCACTATCCGTGAATTTTCAATCAAGAACGGAACGAATACCATCCAATAGTCATCGAATTCACCTGATATGGCTCACTGTGATTTTTTTCCGTTTGATCGAGTCAAAGAACTATTCCGGGGATGCGTTTTAACAGCTGAAAGAAAGCAGTGGAAGTAGACGGCACTGAGGCTGTGCCAAAAATAGAGCTCCCGAAATGTTTGGAGAGCTGAATCAAACGCTGACATAAGTGCGTTGCAGTTGATATATATAAATGCAATTGGCGCGTACACCCTTTTTGGCTGTTTGGCCGAGCTTCTCTTTCTATTTGTGGAGTGTGATGTTGTTCTACAAATGGAGGGACCTACAATTTTAAGCCGACTCCGAACGGCAGATATTTTTATGAGGAGCTTTTACATGGCAGAAATACACTCGGAGGTTTGCCATTGCCTGCCGAGGGGCGACCGCTATTAGAAAAATGTTTTTCTTAATTTTGGTGTTTCACGAAGTTTCGAACCTACTTTCTCCGAATGGTATTCACACACCAACCCATTCAGCTACGGCTGTTGCAGTTGATGGTGAGTACTCAATATTACTTTCGAGGAATAAACTTGTATTTTGAATTTTCTGAATATATGCCGGGAACTTTTTGATCAATGTGGAATACGCTTCCCAAAACATTCCGGATTACGATATAACCGGCCGGGTATATCTCTCTCTCTCCCTGCATATAGTTGCAGGTAAATGGGTAACCAAAAAACTTAAAAAATCCTAGCTGAAATAAATGGGTTTCCCAAAATTTCGTTTACCTTCCAGCTTCTTATCTTCTCACCTACGC
Source organism: Anastrepha obliqua (assembly GCF_027943255.1). Lineage (NCBI taxonomy): Eukaryota > Metazoa > Arthropoda > Insecta > Diptera > Tephritidae > Anastrepha > Anastrepha obliqua. The sequence goes on along the minus strand of NC_072893.1, from coordinate 58,093,135 downwards.
TTTAATTTATCATTCTTCTTTCCGGCCATTTTCAAGTTCAGCTGCAGTTGGCTTCGATCATAAACTCTTCTTATACTTGTGTGTGTGAGTATACTAGATACTTTCCAGCTTACCGTTAGTTGGCCAATGGCCAAGATATGCAGCAGCCAAAACATAGTTAAAGCAAACGCCAACACCATTACCACAACCAATACAGAGTGAAATTTTTGAATAATGGACTTGCTTGCATGCAACTGACGCGGACATGCCATCTCCACCATCCCCACCGTGCTGCCACCGGCTTCACACTATCCGTAACGGTGCTCTGCCTGCATCCGCATCAATGTGCCAGTAAATCATCGCATATAAAGCGAAAGTTTCCATTCATGCGCTGGGCTGAGCAAAATACTAAATATAAAAAAAAATTACGAACATGCAAAAAAATATCGCACAGATACGCACACCCACACACACGTGAGTACATACATAAATATATTTTTAAAAGTATGCTTGCATGTATTTTAAAGTGAACAGCAAAAATGGCATACAGTCCATTAGCCTCTTGTATTAATGCCAACTTAAAGAAGTGAATGTAGTAAAAAGCAAAAAAAAGAAAAGGGGGAAAATCACAATAACCAAACCGATAAGCGCGTCTACACCGTCAGCATGTTGGCAGGCATTTTTCATTGATTCTTGGTCACCAGGCCAGCTGGGCCGCATAAATAACGATGCTTCTCCGACAAGCGCAACGGCTCGAAGCCCAATTCGTCTTGCGGTATGCCAAATTGCAGCAGCTTCGATTCGTACGTGGCGAGCAGATCGTCGTGCGCTTTAACGACGCGCACCAGCTCGTATCGTAGATCATCGATTAATTGGTTCTTCTCATCAAGTACCGAATTGATTTGCTTCTCCAGACTTTGTTTTGCATCTCCGGTAGCACCGCATATGGATTGTGTCTTCTTTAGCAAGATATCACGTTTCTCACTTTCGCGCTCCATCATGCTGATCTTGCGCTCGAGCAGCACATTCTTCAGACCCGTCTTTTGTTGCAACTCCATAACAACTTCATCGAATTTCGCTTTGAGATCTTCGCGTTCCGTTTTCAGCGTATCATTTCGCAGCAGCAGTGTCTCTGTTTCCCACGTTAGCGACTTTAATTGTTTCTCAATGTAAGTGTTGCGTGATTTAAGTCGTGCCAACTGATTGCGATCGCGTTCAAAGTGCTCCATTTTGCGACGCAAGTCGGCAAGTTCGGCTTGAGCTGCATCTAGTGGTTCTTTAAGTTTGCGATTCTCTGCGAGTACTTCGGTAGCGGTGCGCTCACTGCGCTCCGATTGTTTGCGCAACACTTCAAGTTGATCCTTCAAGCTGCTAATCAAACCCAAATTGTTTAGTGTGATGTCGTTGTAGTAGTTCTTCATGTCGTTAAATGCGGTGTCGTGACTATCAATCAATCGTTGAATCTGTGTGTTTTTACGCTCCTCCACTTCGAACATTTGCATGCGATAGACCAGCTCTATCTCGTTTCTCAGTGCCTTCATCTTCTCTTCATGCAAAAGTTCCATGTCTTTTGCTTCTCGTTGGAATTGAATGCGCGCTTCGCTGGTAAGAGAAAGAAGTGAAAATAGTTGTCTCAGTTTTTTATTCAGTGGAATAAATTTAGGCTAAGTAAGAAGTACAAAATTTAGTAGTTTTACCGAATCACGGAGAACACCGTTATTTACTAAAACCTAGAGTTAAACAATCGTCTGCTTTTGAAATTCCACAACTCAAATCTGATTCGGTTTATTTTCTTAAAAGTAAAATCAAGATCGGTGAGCCCAATTAATGAATGAGGATGGGACCACTGGGTCAAAAGCGGATTACTAAGGTTGGTTTCGTATTCTCAAGATAACATATATGTATGTCATATACAGTGTGGTCCATATTAATATTAAAATTAAATTAAATGTTATTTTGACAGTGACAGCGCTCTTTCCTGTTGGAAATCTTGACAGAAAGAAAAAGTATCGTATTTTCGTGGAATCGCTTGAACAATGTTGGGAAATATTGCAAACTTATTTCAAAAGTCAATGTTGTGTAGCTTAAACATTGAGAAACGAAAAATCATCGTTTCTGACGAAGTCCATTTTCTATATTAACAAACAAAACTGTCGCATCTGGGCATCAGAAGATCTTATGATTGATTCACGTGATTGTCGACAGGCATTTGTATCTTCAGACAATTTGGTTAAGAGTTTGGAGCGGTGGCATTTTTTTTTGGAAATGCCGAAGTCTCTTGGTCGAAAATTTAAGACGTGAAATTGGATAATCTTTGGTTTGACTATCTTGGTGCGCCATACCATATAGCCCATACCACAATCGATTTTTTGAATTTTTGTAAACCCCGGTAATCGTGTTATCAGCCGTCTCGTCAAGGCTGCGATTTGATTTCTTTTTTGGAGCTGCGATTAGATTTCTTTTTTGTGAGATGAAGAACCGATATTATACGAACACTCCAGTAACAATGCAGACCCTTAAGTTGAATATCTACAAAACCAATCGTGAGATAGAGCCAGAAACCATCACTCAGCCCTTGGAAAGTTGAGTTAACAGGATGCGATACTGCGAAGCCAGCCGTACCCCATAGATAAAGGCAATGTTTTTCTTTCGAATAAACTAATAATATACCGAATTATAATTTTGTTAATCTTTTGGAATTTTAAAAAAGAAACCACTAGAAATCACTCTGTGCCCTGCTGATACAGCCGAATAACTATAAAATACGCGCGATTAAATTATACAAAGAAAAATAAGTGAACAATTTTAGACAGGTACAGACTTATTTGCTCAACCTAAATTGCCTTGAATACTTTTACATTTCAGTCTCGTCTAGTCTACTGCAAGATTATGACGCGATAAATAATCGCAGATGTCCTTCAATGAAATGTCTTATAAAATCAATAAAGTCTTATAAGAAAAACAAGGAGCAGGAAACACTTTAATTGAGAACTGCCACCCCTGCTCATTACACTAGAGAGAAGGCATTTCAAGACTGTTTCAATTGGTCAATTAAAAAACTTCCTCGTACATGTAGAACAGTTTTTCCTAGTACCGGCACCTATATTTGAAGTGAAATAAGTTACTCAAAGAGCTATTATAGATTCAAACAGGAAGCATAGGAATGGAACTCCATGACATTATTCGCTATATTTCGACACTCTATTGAAGAAAACATCGTGAAAGTGGTAACAACTCAATTCGGACTCCGCTGGATTTGAAATTAATATCAAAAAACTGCATAGGCCCTGCATGGCTACTTATGTCTCACTACGATTGAAGTAGAAGGAAGATATGTAAATAAAAAATGAAAACTCCGAGCTCAATATCAATCATGATGTGATCTAAAGGAGAAGCCAATAATAGGCCGTTAATAAGCCTTCAGTGAATCCCAAGGAATCAGCTGATTTCCTGACAACGGCTTGATAGCGGTTTGTTTACAACAGAGAGCGGCAAAAACTGAGATTGTGTTGGTGATGTATGAAAAAGTCTATACAGCCATTGCCCATGTTACCTCGTTGCTATCTGAACAACGACTGATTGAAAGAGCTCAAGAATAAGTGTGGAATGAGGGAGATAATTGTTCTGCTAAGCCTCCATAACATAGCAGCGAAAGTTACTATCACAATTTTGCTTCTTATGGCCAAATCTTATATCCTATTATTCCTGAATATCAATTGGATTCCATCTGTGGAACAACATCAAGATGCACACCACAAATAGGAGGAGGAGCTCGGCCAAACACCAAAAAGGTGTACGCGCCAATTATATATATATACATATATATATATATAAATTGGGTTTATTTTCGGACTATGTCCTTTATTCTAAAATCTACTTACGCCATTTCATCGTTATGCTTCATTTTCAGCTGTTGTGTTTGTAGTTCATGCGTTTCCTCCCGTTCGCGTAGCAATCGCCGCAATTCGCGTTTATCCTTAAGCAACTCTTGCTCCTGTACATCATGATACTCTTGTGATAACTTCAATTGTGTCATCGCCTCAGCGCGTATTTCGCCAATTTTGTTCTGATTCTCATATTGCAGGTGTTTCATTTGTTGCATAATGTGTTTGGTATCAACATCAGCCAACTCCTGTGCCATTTCCACCTCATGATCCTTGTTACGCACTTCAAAGCGAGTTTCCTCTATTTTGTGTGGCAAGTTTGGAAGAAGCAGAAACATTAATTTGCATGGAAAACAGGTAGTAAAGCAAAAGCACGAGTTGTGTGCATGCGAGTCAAATGTGGGTGGTTCACATACTCGTATACGAGATGTATATATATATATGCCATACATACCCAATTGTCCTCTCGTAATTTCCCAGAATGTACGTATTTTATCGCGTTCCAGTTGAAAGAAGTTTCTCTCTTCACGTTCGCGTTCCATCTCCTCTTTTAGTTTGAGCGCAAATTGCTCCAGCTGGTCTCGCGTCATGGTGGACGTGTCCACGCCATCAATTAACACTGAAAGCAGTAAGTGAATTAAATTGAAGCTAATCGAAATCAAATCAAATAGCAAGGAATCGCAATTCAATTGCTTTTGTCGAATTAGGATACGTGTTGAAGTTTTTTTGAGTTTGTGTTTGTAGTGGTTTTATGTAAGTGCATTGGTTGCTGGGCGTCCGAATTTACGGTGATGACAAGGACGTTTATAGGTGGCCAAATATGTAGTTTTGTATCTTACATCAGGGAGAGAGAGCTCTATTAGAAGAGTGGGTTGGAATGACGCTTAGAGAGCTTTAAAATTCAAGTGTTTTAAATTACTTCTCTATTAACTAAAAGGTGTTGCATTCAAAGTCAGTAAAGCTCTGCAATAATTGCCAATAATTGAGATTTATTCCAACTTTTAAGTTAGTTGTGCCAAGCGATGCGGGTGATTTTATATTCGACTTTGATGTTGACCTTGGTATTGACAGATGGGAACCTGTCGATGAGTTCTTTGACAGTTTTCTGTTTTGAGAAGCCAGTTGTGTGTTACAATCTTCCAAAATAGAGGTAAAAAACAGAAAATTCAATGCATCCTTCATTATGATAAAAATGGAAAAGCCGAACTGGCACCCAAAAAAATGTATGCAGTTTATATGCAGCACCGTATCGAATGTAATATCAAAGCGGTGGTTCCAAGGATTCCGTCCTTGTAATAAGGTCGTCGAAAGTGAGACACTCTCTGGTAGGCCAATCGATGAAAAGCTTGCCAAAATCATACAATCACCGGCATGCGAATACTTATTCCATTCCTTAGAAACTGAAAATTAGCCAAAAAAACCATTTGGAACCATTTGCAAAAGTCTCTTTTCAAGAAGAAGCTAGGTATATGAGTGTCCCACCAAACAAAATAACTTTTAGGACTGAATTGACATCTGCGATTCTTTGCTGGAGCGTAAAGAAATTGAGCCGTTTTCGGATCAGATAATAACTGCCGAGGAAAAATAGTTGGTTTTTCAGCTGGCCAGAAGATCGCCATGACTGGATTAATATCATACAAAGTAAAGTTTTGCTGTGTGTTTTTGTTTGGATTGGAAGAGCATCAGCCAGTATTAGTTACTCTCATTGGACTCTCAAATATTCAATTTATATATCTTCTTTAGGGGCACATAGTAACTCCTCTCCTCTTATTTAACCTAGCCTTATCCGATTTCAGATCTGCTCTCCATGTGCAAAGTCTCCAGGTCACGCAGTTCTGAGTCGTTCCTTTGCTGGCGTTTCTGCAGTGCATGCAATTTTCAATGGTATTTTCAGGTTTTTGGTGGTCTGCCTGGCCTTCTTTTCGCGACCTCCATCTGTAAAATTGTCTCACTGGGTGTCCCCTGGCCTTCTCACTACATGACCATACCAGCGTAGGCGGCGATTGGAGCAACTTTATTGCTACCAAAAATAAAGGTGTTTTGAATCTTGTCCACCAGTGTAACGCCGCTGGCCCACCTCAGCATCCGCATTTCGATGGAAAATGGTTCACAGCGAGAATAACTATTATATATAGCCAGTACACTATAGGTGGTGGCCAAGCTGTGGTGAGCTGGCCGAAAAGTTGACCAAGACCGGATTATTAGCAAGGAAAATTTTGCTGAGGGTTGGGTTGGATTGGAAACAAATTACTCCTCTATCAGCTTTTTAAGCAGCATAGTTTTGATGGTACAAAACTGCTCTTAAGGGCGACAATTGAAAATTAGTTTGTCAAGTTGAGAACTTATTCCACCGCAGAGTCATGAAATTGCTTTTTCAAAGGCTATCGAATAATCCTAGCGAAACAATTTTTGGAGTTTTCTACTTCATTTAATACCCTATGATCAGAAAGTACCGGGAATGTTTAAATAAAACAAAACAGAGTTAACAGAGGGACAGAGGGTTTTACAATAAAAGGTGTTATTCCTGAAAAAGATCAATGGTTTCGTTGCTTGTGTGGCACGTAGTGCCGTCTTGTTGAAAGTAAACGTTGTCCAGATCAATACCATCCAATTCCGGACATAAAAAATCGTTAGTCATCTCTCGATAGCGCAATCCATTCACAGTAACTGTTGCTCAGCTTCATTTTCGAAAAAGTAAGGTCGAATGACTCGGCCGGACCATAAACCGCACCAAACAATCACACGTTGAGGATAGAGAGACTTTTCAACAATAACTCTTGGATTTTCTGAGCCCCAGAGCCGACAATTTTGGGCCTCATCACTCAAGATGGTTTTTTGATGGAATTCTGGATCATTTTCATGCATTTCAATGACCCAATCAGCAAAGACACGACGTTGTTGATGATCGCCCGGCTTGAGTTCTTGTGTTAACTGGACTTTATAAGCCTTAAGACCCAAATATTTATGTATAATACGGTGGAATGACGTTTGTGGAATGCCTAATTCCAAAGAACGACGAGAAATGGACAAACCTGGGTTATCTTCGACACTTTCGGCTACAACAACAATATTTTCGGCTCTTTTTGAGCGATGTGACCGGGTCCTTCAGCTCTTTCGTCGCATTCTCTTTGATCTCCTCCATCGACTGAAATCTCCTTCCACGAAGTGGTAACTTTAACTTGGGAAACAAAAAGAAGTCGCACGGGGCCATATCAGGTGAATACGGTGCTTGCACGATGGTATTTACTTGGTTTTTTGTCAAATAATCCAGCACAATTTGGGCTCGGTGCGATGGTGCGATGGCCTCCCGGTTCAACTTTGCTCAAGCAGTACTATTCAGAGTGTCTGAGTATTTTTGTTACGAATGATTAAATTTTGGGCGAAAGCACGGATAGATTATCGAAAATATTATATATAAAATGATTTCAAATATAATTCCCGTAATTGGACTTCTACAGTAGAATTTAACGAGACATTTTTTGTGGTACATTTCAATCCGCCATCACCTATCTACTTGAGCCTTTGTGACCATCTCTCAAAACAGGTACAATGAAAGCTCATTAAAAAGGCAGTTAGAGGGTTAAATTGTTCTACAGAACTTTTCAGCAGACAATTTCCCAACTTCATAGAGGCCATCGAAGCGAAAAACTAGTACGGGCTAAGCAATAAAGCTTTGAACAAGCTAGTAGCAATTTTTTAACTTTTTTAATGTAATGTCGGGTTATTAGCAAAAAAAAAAACTCTCTCAAAATACACAATTTACATTTAAATGAATATATGGCATTCTGCCAACTGACCAACTCTCATAATTGAAAAATGGTGAGACGCCTTTTCTAGTTGCTCCACTGCACCTATATACCATAGATACCTATGAAGCGAATAGCCTATTTCTTCTTCAGTTCATACAGATCGCTGACGCACTGCTGTTGAGCCCTCTTGTAAGCCACGCCAGCGGGGGCAATATTTTTATATGATTTTCTACTTGTGCAATTATTTTCTATTTTAATTTTTGCTCTTCCTTTGTTGGCTTTGTTTTTTTGTACTTTTTTTGTTGCTATTGCCTCGTTTGTCTACACATATGAGTTTGTATGCAATTATTGTGCAGCGGCGCCCCCGGGAGACAGTTTTTAGCATCTAAGTTGCTAATGGACCGTGAGGGTGAATGGGCTGGCATTTGTAATGGTGCCTTGGCACCCGACAATCGCTGACCAAAAACCACTTACACCCAACCACTATCGCTCTGTCGACACCGCAAAGTGAAGTTGAGTGCGTCTCGTCGCGAAATGTGCATTTGGGCAATTACGCTGCTTGTGGCGCTGAGAAAGTCATATGGCACAGGAGGATATTTATGTATAAAACAGAGTAAGGTGACGAAGCATGGGCTGCACAGTAAGCTTTAGGCTTAGTTTTGTTTTATTTATTTCAATGAATGTTTTTATTAATTTCTGTACTGAGTCGTATCTACAGTCTGGCCACTCTAGGATATAAAAGCGTATACGCAAAAAATGTGTATTTATTTATTTAAGTCTATGATCACAAGAACTTTACAGACTTATATTTATTTCAAGATTCTTGAAATGGGAACGTTGACACCATAGCTATTTCTAGAAAAAGCAATTTTAAAGATTTCCGAATGGCGAAGAATTCTAGAGGAAATATTAAAGGCAATCCTTTTTAAAAGAGGAAGGCAGTCAATAGAGCCATTTATGATGTTAATGACTAATGAGCACGCAAAATGGATCTTCTGTCTTCAAATGTAGGAAGGTAACGAGAATAGTTAGAAGGTAATGGTAGAGAAAAATTTAGCAGATAGTGAGCAAATTTTAAAACCAATACAAAATGCAGAGAATTAAATTTTATTTATAATGGATTTTCAATTTAGAAGGAAATGCTTAAGATTGGTAAATATGCAAATATTATAATATTATACTGCATACAGTCCGTGAAACAAATATAGCACCTCAACATTTGGACAAATTTTGACTATTAATTTCTTTATAATTGTAATAATAAAGTTAAGACCATACTAATCCAGGTTTCAAACACTATGAGAGTTTTAAAAAAATTAAAATTTTTGAGTCCGAACTAAAAAAAATTAAAAGTGGTGTTTTATAGCCCATTAAATTTTATTATAATAAAGTGCAAATTTGAAGTGGCTCAATATTTTACTTAATTCTCTTAGCTTAAGCTTAAGCTTTTCTTAAGCTATTTAGATTCATACTAAGTTTTTTAATTTCAATAAGACGTTGGACATTTTGATGAAAATAACCGGTTTTTTTCTTGTAACTTCAAGATATATTTCGTCCTGCTTTTTACTGCGTAATAGTTCCACTCAAGGGCTACGACGTTAGTGCTAACTCAGGTTAGTGTCGTTCGAAACTTTCCCGTAAAAGCAACTAAACAAAACTGAGTGAGAAGTGCGTGAAGCGTTTCGAGGCGGTATTTTCAGGCACGCATTCGAAAGGGCCGAAATTATCTTACGCTGTGATTAAAAAATCAAAAGTGATTAAAAAGTGATTAAAAAATCAAAAAAGTTTTTTGTGATGTGGAATCAGCTCTATAAGGTGTACAAAAATGTTGAAGACTTTTCCGAGCGCGGCTTGAAGCGAGTGACGACAAAAAAGCAGGATAAAGTGATCGTCCAACTTTTTAAGCGGGACCCTTCTTTGTGACTACGACAGGCACGAGCAGTTCTTGCTAAAAAAGGAATAGATGTGAGTATCAACACCATCGAACTTCGACTGAAGGAGGGGAACATATCCTACCGTCCCATATCATCAAAACCACTGCTCTCAGAAAAACATTGAGAAACAACAAAACAAGAAAATGGCGTCACTGAAGTAGCCTTCCCAGCCTTCAGATCCCCACCCCATTGCAAATGTGTGTAGGTTTATGAAAACGCATCTTTACGGAAAGCTAGTCCTCGATTTAAAGCCACTCGTGCGTCAAGTTCGCAAAATCTTCCTCTTTGTCGACAAGCTACGCAGAAAAGCGGGTTCAAGGCATGCCGAGAAGATGCCAGGCTATACCGACAACGATTGAGAATACATGGCTTATTGAGTAATTGCGTATCGTAGTTTTGTACATACTTTCATCTAAAAAAATTTAAATATGTATCTTTTATACTTCATGAATAATTGCGGTTCCGTTTTTCTGACACACACTGTATGTCTTAATTTTTTTGCTGGAATGTTGGTACAACTGTACTCTATAGTGTCGCAGAGTTTGAGTGTGATCTGTCAGTTAGCTGTTTTTTGACATTTAATTATTTCGTGTGCCGAATCGTTCAAAATGTTGCAGAAAGCGTATCAAAAACACGGGTCTACGAGTGGTAAAAGGTTTTTGCAGAGGGCCGAGAAGTCGTGGAAGATTTGCCCCGATCTGGCGCCCATCAACGCCTTCAATGGATGAAAACGTCGACAAAGTCAAGTAAATTGTGCTGGAAAACCACCAAACCATCAATTAAGTTTGAGGGAGGTAGCTCGTGACCTTAGCGTGTTTCACGTATCAATTCGCAACAACGTGTGGCTGTTCGACTCGTTGTGAGTTGAAGAGAGTTGAATTTCTTTCGAAAAATTCACCGGAGGAAGGTGGCTGAAGACATGCTTGAGCATGTGAGTTCGGACCCAACGTTTATCCAGCGCATCATAAAAGGTGATGAGACATGTAAACTAGTCAACTAAGAGCTGAAACCCAAAAAACCACGCCAATGTCAGTCAAAATTGAAAGTCATTCTACTCGTTTTCTTTGACTATCATAGTGTTGTGCACTCGGAGTTCATTTCAAATGGTTCTACGGTAAATAAAGAATATATTTGGAAGTTATGCGACGTTTGAGAGAGTGTGCGTAGGAAACGGCTCAATTTGTGGAGAGAAAACTCATGGATCTTGCACCGTGATAACGCACCGTCTCACAAAGCTCATATTGACCAAAAACTCGACAAATATCATTGAACAGTTACCGGATTTAGCCCCCTGTGACTTTTTCCTTTTCCCAAAAGTTAAATTGCCACTTCGCGGACGCCGCTTTGAGTCGATAGGGGCCATTAAGGAGAATTCGCCGAAGGACCTTCTCTTCAAACGCGTTGAAAAGGTGCATATCATCGTTAGCATATGCGTATTGCTTCCAATAGAGCCTATTTTGAAGGCGACAAAATAAATTTTGATGATAAACAATTATTTTGCGTTTTATTGAACAATTCCCTGTACTTTTTTGACAGAATGGATATGGCTTTTGTTTAAGACAATAATAATAATAATTTATACAAATGGTAGAAGTTTTTTTCAATAGCAGACGCCCTGCGACAGGCGTTGGCAAACATCCATCTGCCATGAAAAATCTCCTCATAAAGACGCACACCACAAAGAAGTGAAGCTGCAGTTATTCATTTTTTTGTTCGTTTATTTATTTATATTTGATTGTTTATTGTTGTTTATGTTTTTAATTTGAGCTAAGCTCTCACACTTCAACCCGGAGGTCAAGCTCAGTTTTATGAAGGCTGCGCAATATCTTTTTTTCCATTTCGCATTTCAGGCTTCAGATCAATATTGCCTATACACATACTTGAAATCGATCGATAATCACGAGAATATCTCAAAGAGAATATTACTTTTTGAGAATAGTGAATTTTTTTTACATAAAGAATTAATGAATTTTTTCAGCCAACAACTCTCAGTGCTACATATTGCTTACCTCTTGCCAGTGTTGGACAATTTGCACCATTTCGGTGTGCAGCTCTATACTGCCTGCAAGTTCTTCAACAAGGAGGTGGCGTATGAGTGACCAAGTGCCTGTCTATGGCCGGGCAGTTTGTGGCAAAAGCAATTATCCGCTCAGTCGTGAAAATTAAGTAAAGAGACAGCAGCCGCACTCGATGCATGGTTCTAAGTGCAGCGCGGTGCTACAAACATACCTTCATAAGAGCATTAATGAATACAAACAGACAATTACACATATGCGGCAAGCAGTCTTTGATGCCACCAGCTCATGTTGGTGACTTCTTGCGACACCCAGTGCGCCGACCCAGTGCCATCTCTAGCTGTGCGTTCGTCGCTTCGTTGAACGCAAATGAAGTTAATAAAATTTTGTAAGCCTAAAAGAAATGTAAAAGCGGCACAGCCTCTTCTTCCTTGCTTCTTGCAGTAGTTGGACGTAGTTAAGTAAGTCCATTGCGGCTGTACTGCCACCTAACGCACAACGCACATGACCAGCAATTAAGTAATATTTGCCGCAGTTACAGCTTTGCATGTCCTGCAACCTCATTGCAGCCATGTTGCACGCAACATTTGCCATGACTGTCATATGAATTTTCTGCTAGAAACGCAGACGGTTGTATGTAGGAACTGTATATGCGCCACTCGGTACTTAAATTGCTGAGTAAATGACAGGGTAGTGAGCCGAAATGTTTGGACACATTTTATGAATGGCAAAATATTTTGCTTTTATTTCATTGCTTTACATTGTGAGCACTGCAATTGCAGCAATATGTGCACCAGCATGCCACTGAGTGCATTGATGCACGCCTAATGCACACACATTGCCGGCAATTCGAAACGTTGACTGTCGCAATATGTTGTTTGACATTGTCTGTCGAAGTAATGCAGCAGTGAATATACTCATTTCCTTTATTACATACACATATGTATGTATGTGTGTATGTATATTTTATTTACACGCTTATAAAAAAGCGTACTTTGAATACGTTGACGTCAAAAAATTATCGACTTTTGCAAAGAAAAAAAAATTAATAAATAAAAAAACTAAGAGAAAAAATTAGCCGCCAATCGAGCATCGACATTTCTCTCCATTAGTTGCGACATGCCATTGTCCTGCCTGATTGTTTTATCAAAGTTATATGTCTAAGCGCCGCTAAATTGCATACAATTGACTTCTTCGCCGCCCGGAAGCGCATTTCATTTAGTATGAAAAGAATAGCGCAAATCAAGGCTTTTGTTCATGTCAATGCGCCTGAAAATATGCTCGTAAATCACATCATGGCAACTCGCTACTATTGTATTGCTTTTGATAGAATATTTTTAGGCGCGTTGCGGCAAAGTGAAAAAAGAACTCTTACGTTCAAACCAATAAAATAGACAGCAGTTCTCCACAGCCTGGCTAAATACACACAAATGCACAAAATTTGGTAGTTCCATATTTGAAAGCGTTAATCCGGCATATTTTCACGCGTATACACTGATACGTTTTTGTTTTACTTGTAAAGGATATCACATTTGGACCGCTCGTTTTGAGTTTATAGTTAGTTGACAATACTTTTTTCGATTAGTTGTAGTTATTGTTGTTTTCATCCGAGCAGCACAGATCGCTATGCTCTGAATTCGGTTACTGAGAACAAAATCAATACAAAAATTCCAAGAGGGAAGGAAGGCGGGAGCAACTTATGCACTCCATCTGGGAGTGTAGTATGACTTTAAGTCTTACGACAGGGTGAGCGGTGGTGTCTTCTTCCGAAGCCCAACTCTAAATCTATATTTTAAGTGAGAGCTTGCAAAGTAGAGTATGATTAAGAAAATTCTTTCTGGCGGATAATGTGTTGGTATGCAGTATACCATTTGCAAAATACTATTTTTTGATATATTGTACATGTTTTTTTATAATCTCCAAGATTTAATTATTCACACTTTCTAACCAAAAATTTAATTCGCAAGTTTGAATCTTCGCCTTCTGTGATGCTGCGTCAGTGGGTGAGCGATGCAGAGCAGTCTGTGTCAGATCTTTGCCGAACTTAATACCTACCAAAAGATTATTTATTTTTCCTAGCATTTTTTTTTTGTGTACAGACTTAAATGTTACCTTAACTGTGGTCTTTGCTGGGCACGGAGTGTGCATGCCCTTCTTCAAAACAATAGAAAACTTTTTCTTGCCCTGCAGCATCTGAAGTATTTTTACTGCGGAAACGCTGACGGACATGACTGCAAATTTTCTAATAAACGGGCAGGTAAAAGGTGGAACTTTTATATCGCATTTCAAGGCAGAAGCTTGGACGATGAGAATATCCGATGAGGCGTCCCTTGGAGTATTTGAGATAAAGATCCTGCTGAAGATTTTTGGACTCATAATATAATAATATACATAATTACATACACAAAGACAGAAATAATAAATTTGTGGCAATAACAATGTTGACTGTCTGTTTTGGACCCTTGAAATTTGGCGACGGCGAGTATTGTAGGCGATGGAATAATCAGCTGTATGAGTGCAGCGTATTCAAGTGCATATGCAATTTTTTCAAGATAACTTTTACTGTCGCACGGTGTAATAAGTTCAATGCGGGATTTCTTCAAAAGTGAAATATTACTTTCAACTTTATATAGGAAGGTTTTTACCCTACTAGAATATCTAGAACGTAATTGTGCCAACATAATGTAAGCCTCACGAGTCAGTAGGACCTCTTTGTCTGCAGTAAGCGATGGGTCTATGATTATGGCATTAATGGAATGAGAGTAGCTGAAGATCAAAATCACTCACTCGTTTAACGTATGTGCATATATTGTATACATATACATTAAGCCGGGTCGATTTGTGGGGAGGCAAAAAAATTGCCCATTGCTCTGTGAAAATCATATTCTTAGGATCAAAATAAGAAACTTTGCCAAAGGAACCATACCTCTAAAACGAATTCTGATGTCCCTCAATTTGGGTCCAACTTTTAGTGTCTTTTGTGGGGAGGCAAAAAAATCGTATTCTAGGGATCAAAATAACAAACTTTGCCAAAGGAACCATACCTCTAAAACGAATTCTGATGTCCCCCAATTTGGGTCGAACTTTTTAGTTTCTTTTCTCATATAAAGGCCAAAAAAGGTGATATTTTGAAATGATTGTATGGGGAACCCCCCAGGGGAGTTCCAGGGGGTGTACCACTGGCATGGGTGGATCGGCCGTCCAAAGTTAGTGGGGGTCGGTCATACATTTGGACTCGATTGGAGCACTCTAAATGGGTCAAAGTGGGATTTTTCGTTCGATCCAAATTGGGGGACATCAGAATTCGTTTTAGAGGTATGGTTCATTCGGCAAAGCACTAATATACATAATGCAAAGCACTAATATACATAATGCTAAACCCTTGATTATAACAAAAACGACAACATTTTAAAAAAATCCGCATTTCTCTGAAGTTCGGAAATGGGCGGTCCTAATGGGAGACCGTATATTTATGCATTCAACGCTCCTAAAAGCATGCAATAATGCTTGAGCCCAACTGCTGTTTTAAGTGTCAATGGCGCCAATGCAGCAATGCCGTTGCCTGTCAGACAATACATTTTTAAAGCGCTAATATTTTTTCGAGGTCTTGTGCTTTTGCGCTTTCACATCCATACATACACACATATGCGAGCGAAAATTTCTGTAAAAAGTATCTTGCCGAAGTCGAGGTTGTGTCTGTGCCGTTGGCAAGTTGCTCTTTTAAATTTTTTGTGACGTGTCTACAGATTCAATGCATATTTAATATTATTTGTAATACGTTTTTTTTTTTATTTAAATAATGTTGTGAATATTATTTGTGTATACATCCATAAGTACATTTATGTTAATACTTACTTGGCGCCTTCTTGCCCTTCTTCCCTTTTCCTTTTTTTGGCGGCTGAAACAGAGAACGAAAAAATCACTAAATTTGTGTCTCATTTTAATGGGATTAATAATTTACGTAGCTAAATGCTCAAACTGATACATTAAAATCTGGAGACGAAACTTCATATTACAAACCACGACTTAGAGATAAGCTCAACTAAGCTCACTTTATATATTGTGTTTTCATTTCATTCGCCTCTCTCTACGTCACATCGCTTATGCCAAAACAGCTCAGTACCTCTCACAATTTTGCTTCGGGTGGCCGAACCTTGTAATCTATTATTCTTGATTACATTTTGCTAATATTAAGTTTTTTGTGTGCAATTAAATATTACTCAAGAACAATTTAAAAAATCTTAAAAATTGCAGAAAAATTAAAATAAAGAGCAAAAATAAGAAAATAATGGAATACTAGAACTCTCTTCGCGGTGTACTCTGGTTGTTTAGTACAGCTAATTCTAGACAGATTTTTGACTTCATGTTTTATTTTTTTGTTACAAAAATCTTTGCACATTTATCGAGTATAACATCCGAACTTCGAACAGACCTCTTTATCCGCAAGCTAGAGTTTGAGAGTCGTGCTAGGACAATCTTTCTAAATAGACAGGATTGGATCGAGGGGAAAATCTGCAGGGGTTTTCTCTAAATCAGCCAATTTATCTATCTCCTTTAAACTGCCGAATACCGCTAGTGTTCTTCAAGCCGAAGTCTTTGCGATCCTGCAGGCATGCAAAATGCTTAGGGAACGCGGGAGCGAGGGAGATATTAGCATTTGCTCCGATAGTCAAGCCGCGATTAAGGCTCTGACGACGCCATGGTGCAGAACGAAATTAGTAAACTCCTGTAAAGAAGAGATCAAATCTCTTGGGTGTGCAGGTAACATTTCTCTGATCTGGGTTCCAGGACATAGGAACATAGAGGGAAATGAAATTGCTGTTGAGCTTGCCGGATAGGAGACTGAATTGGCCTCAACGACCTCCTACCCGGTCATTGGCATCCCTCTCACAGTGGTTAAAGGGGAACTGTACAAATTATTTCTCAGAAAAGCGCAGAAAAGATGGAGCTCTATTTCTTCATGTGCCATTTCGAAAACCCTTTGGCCCCAGTACAATATACGGAGGACTCAGAATGTCCTTTGGACTCCTCTCCATTCAAACTCGTAGCTGTATTTACCGGTCACTGGGCGATGGGCACACACGTCGAAAAGCTAGGGTTACCATTTAACCCGCAATGCAGAAGCTGTGGGAATCTTTTAAAGAAGGAGACTGTGGAGCACTTTCTCTGTAAATATCCGGGTTTGGCAACTAGACGATTAAGGGGCGCTCCTTTCTTCGATAGCCTAGGGCAGTGCGTCAACCTAAATCTCATCAATCTTCTCCATTATATCAACAGCTCTGGCTGGATGTAAATATCTGCCTGTTGGAGGTCTTATAATGATATCAAAACGGCGCTTCAGTGCTACTTGAGGGGTGCCAGACTGGCACATCAACCATTTAACCGGCCTACCTACTTAATTTTTAAAATGTATGTCTTAAATTTGGTCCCATATTTGGAATTGTTTGAAGTCACTACATTTCCAGCTTAAAGCAAAAATACAGATTTTATTTTAATTTATGCCTGCCATTTTGGGTTCGCCATTTTAATTTTTTAAATTTTAACTGCAGATTCCAGCAGCGTTCAGATTCTAACCAGCATGCATACAGGGCAGGAAGTTTTCGACAACGCCTCATACTCGGGAGAACTTCGCGCACTAGAGAAGGGGAACGTGCAGTGACAGAGAGACAAGGATAGCTGAAGCCGCAACGGAGGACATAACTATCTGATTACAAAGAAGTAAAGGAAGCACGTAGCACCCCTCCTGCCATTTTTGATGACGTTGTAATTATACCAAGAGGCAAGTTTGAGAACTTGCGACTAATGCGAAGAGCTTTAAACCTTACGAAGAGATGGTGTGCTGGTAGGGGGGTCCGGTCAGCCATCATTTTTTTACCAGGAAAAGGGTCTTACCAAGTATGAGGGAAATTAGCAGCACTGACTAAGTTTCAGTGACTAGCATGCGTATGCATCATGAGGGCGATGCCAACCTGCTTTATAACTGCAATGGAGTTGATCTTCGAGCTGACACCGTTTCACATAGTTATTCAGTAATCATCCTGCCTGCTGTACATTACTAGGGAAGGTTTGGGTAAAGGAAAAGTGATGCCTTTCAAGAACATGCAATCGCTGGGCGTGTAGCTCCCATTGGCCCAACTACCCTGGGATGATATCACTAAAGCCATTAAATTTAAGGAGTTCAGAATTGAACTGTAGCAAAGTAAGCAGTAGTAAATCTGCATTTGTAAGAAACTCTATGAGTGTACCCTGCACTGAAATACTTATGGCGTAGATGCTAGAATATTTGGCCCCAAAACAAAACATCTGTCTGGTAGAGAGATCAACTTAGACAGAAATTTCCGGAATGAGTAATTTGCCATTCTAAACAACAGTCAGGCGGCACTCACGGTATTGTCATCCTGTGAGGCTAAGTCCTGCCAGATCGTTGAGTGCATTGAGAAATTGAACTTGTTAGGAACCCACAATCGCATCCGTCTCATATGGGTCCCAGGACATAGTCCTTACTGGGGATATCGATTTCATGGGCCTTCTCATAGACCTTTGCAAATTGCGCAGCCATCTGCACAGAATGAAGATGATGAGAGATATGGACTAATCACTCCTTCCGCTTCTGCGACCCCTCCCCAGAGACTCCAACTTCCTCTTGAACGTGACGCTATAGAGTGGAAAAGGTTGAGATATCTCGACCAGATGCAGCCAGAAGAAAGGCATTACGCTCAGCCTAGCCCAGCTCTATCTTAATTCGATTAGAGCAACTAGGTTTGGATGAGGTACTGTAATGAGTAGAGTGCACTAAAGGCCATAAGGTCGAAGTGCAAACCTTATATTTTATTTATTCATTCAACTTCAGATTCCGAGACTCAATAGAAAATTATTGTAAATGTCATTATTATAAATGTAATTTTAAATAATTTTGCGACCTTCTCCTAGATTGCAGAGTTTTGGCCATTCCCTTGAGTTTTCTGACGCACAGTGCAAGGGACGAACTAGATTATAAGAATCTGCCTGCATTTCAAGTGAATACTTGACGCAACTTCGCGAAGGAGAAAGTAAGTAGACGAAGTTTTTTGTTATAGGTCCCAAACCGACGGCGGTTGTATGACATACCGTCCGCACAAAAATTATATCATCTCAACAATTTGACCAACTATTTATTTTTTTGAATGTTAATTACTACTTTTTTAAAGTATAACTTAGGCAATGAAAAAAATCATGTAAATCCAAATTTCAAGCTTTGAAAAATATTAAAAAGCTCCAAAAACTATACCTACAGCACAATTCCAAAGCTTTTAATTAGTGTTTCTAGCAACATTTTTCATACTCAGTGGAGAGATACAGAACTCTTTACTGGGATAACGCAATACATAAATTACTACTGGAATAACGCAGCACATTAGCGGTGCAGTCACAGAACGATAGCTGCGCACTGAGTGTATTATACTTAGCGGTAGGTCAGTTTCTTTGTTCGGCTAGATGTCCTGCTAATCAGGAGCCAATACAAAAATGCGTGCATTAAAAATTGTAATTTCGGCACGACAAACATCACGCCACCACTCGCTGTAAGCTGCAGCGAAAAATCACACCACCATATATCACCGTTTTGTTTTTCGTTTTCGTCACTCACCATTCCTCGTCATCGCCTGCTAATAGTTTTTATATATATTTATTCTGTGCTTTTAATTACAATTCATTGTAAAGATTTTGACAAGCTACAAATAAATATAAAAAATTGCTAATAAAGCTTCTAATATTCAGAACTAGAAAAACGCTTCTAGCTCCAACAATTCTAATATAGCTTATTCAATTTTAGTAGAATAAAGTGCAAATTTGAAGTACTAGAAAACATCGTTGATTTAAACAGATTTTGTTTTTCCTAGACGCTCTTTCTCCATACTATATAATAAATGCTTGCCATTTTTTTTATGGGGAAAAATTGAGTATCTTGGGTCACTTCAAATTTGCACTTTGTTTAAAAATTGAATTGTGAAACTGTGTACCTTTTCTTTTAAAAATTTTGATTGAAATTTTTAGAATTTTGGTATTAATTAATTTGGCATTTGTTTTAGAATGCCCTATGTTTGTATAAATGAAAATGAAAGTGAAATATAATAAACAGCCAAATCTTATGAAAATGTTGGGTGCTATATATAATATATTTTTTCGTTTGCTGTATAAGAGCAAGGCGACCTGCGTGACTGCAACAACTGACCTACTTAACATCATCTACAATATTGTAGCAGCGATTATATAAAGCAGGCTCAAAGATATCGAATGCTCCTTAAAAGATGAGCAAGCTAATTTTTGCCCACACCGAAGCTGTGTTGACGAAGCCAACACACTTCGGATTATAATAAATAGAACAATTAGTTGAGTGGCGCTCCCCGCTCTATATGCCTACGAACAGCATTTAAGAAGGCGTTCGACACTATCAAACGAAACACAATATGGCTGGCACTGAGTAGAAAGCGAGTTCCCACCAAGATATTCAACCTCATCAAAACGCTCTACGAGAACTCGGAACTGACAGTGCTTCACAAAGACGATATCAGCGATCCATTCTTTACCAACGCCCCTTCTCTTCGCCATCGCCTTTGATGATATCATGAGCTAACTGACCCTGCACAAAAAAGGCATCGTATGGAGTTTCACCACATATCTTGAGGACCTGGACTTTGCCGACGACATCTGCCTCCTCTCTCACAAACTCTCTGACGTGCAAGCGAAGGCGGACAAACTAGTCGCGTTGGCACGCAATGTCGAACTGGAGGTCAACATCGCCAAGACCAAGGCTATGAAAGTCCACCACAATATAGCAGGTATAGCACATTATTGGTTGACGAGTGCCCGGTGGAATTTATCGAAAGCTTCTGCTACCTTGGCTGCATCATCACAGCAGGTGGTGGAGCAGATGAAGATGCCAACTGCCGGCTAAGCAAAGCAAGGGTGGCATACGGGCGAATGCATACAGTATGGCGGAGCTCGCAAATCTCCAGGCGCACTAAATTACGAATATTCGGCTCATGCGTGAAGTCCGTATTGTTGTACGGAAGCGAAACATAGCTGGCCTCTAACACCATTACACAGAGACTACAATATTTCGTCAACAAATGCCTCCGAATCATTTGCAGAATATTCTGGCCAAACACCATCAGTGACGATCCACTGTGGAGAATAACGAATGAGGAACCCAAATCAAACGTAGAAAGTGGCGATGGATAGTCACACGTGAGAAAACCACCAGATAGCATCATGAGAATGGCACTGAACTGGTACTAGCAGATGTCGACATCTCATGGGACGGTGCAAAAACAACAGCACAGAACCGTGTACGATGAAAGAGTCTTGTCGAGGTCCTATGCTCCCGAGAGGAGTGAACAAGGAAAAACAAAAACTAACAAAAAAATAAGAAGCAGTCTTTTATGTTAGAAGAAGAAATCGAACCAACCTGGCTAGGAATTTATAGTTTTTCAGAAAAGATTTTCCAAAAACGCGTGCAGTTCTTGTAGAGCTCTTTAATACTTAAGAAAGATCCAAGCTTGCTAAAATATTTGTTATGATTTTTTTTAATTCCAAATTGGTAGCTAATACTAACCTTCTCTTAGCGGAAAATAGCAACTTTCTATAAACAAGAGCATAAGGAACACGCAGTGATGGACTCAATTTAATTGTCTCTTTCGTTTAAAATTGTAGATGATAATTAATAAAACTGCGAGACTTTTTACTTCAGTTAATATGATCGAGCTGAAATAAAACAATTTTCCTTCTTCAATGTATGTATGATACTTTCAAGTATGTTTGTGCTGGTATATATTTACATAAAGGCAGACAGAAAGTACTTTAAATAAATAAAGCGTGCAGCGAAAAAACAAGAGATCGAATTAATTGCCAATGTATTTGTTGTTGTTGCATTCGAAATTATCCACAACAACTGCTTCCATTCTTTTCTTTTCATATGACAGCTTGCGAACCAATGCGATGACAACCATAACCGCGGCGATTCCATAATACGATAGCCGTAGCCAGATATTTCATGCACTTTTCCATTAATACATATACACTAGGCCGGGTCGATTTGTGGGGAGGCAAAAAAATCGCCCATTGCTCTGTGAAAATCATATTCTAGGATCAAAATAAGAAACTTTGCCGAAGGAACCATACCTCTAAAACGAATTCTGATGTCCCCCAATTTGGGTCGAACTTTTTAGTTTCTTTTCTCATGTAAAGGCCAAAAATGGTGATATTTTGAAATGATTGTATGGGGAACCCCCCAGGGGAGTTCCAGGGGGTGTGCCACTGGCATGGGTGGATCGGCCATCCAAAAGTTAGTAGGGGTCGGTCATACATTTGGACTCGATTGGAGCACTCTAAATGGGTCAAAGTGGGATTTTTCGTTCGTCCAAATTGGGGGACATCAGAATTCGTTTTAGAGGTATGGTTCCTTCGGCGAAGTTTCTTATTTTGATCCCTAGAATACGATTTTCACAGAGCAATGAGCGATTTTTAAATCGACCCGCCCTAATATACACCCACACAAAAGCACTAGTATATGAGTACATACACCCTGTAGTGGAAGTCTGCGTACAATGATTATTATTGAAATATTCGGAATTATTTTTATGTTAAATCATTTTCGTTATTGTATCACAAAAACATAGATGGGCATGAATAAAAACCATATACATTAAAGTTTCAAACTTTCAGAAAAATTCAAGAAAATTCAACGAATTCAACATTTTTTATTAATATAATATTTTAATTGGGGGGAAAAATTACCATAAATCAATGAGAATTTTGAGCCGCTCTATATTTATTGGAATAAAATTCAATGAGCTATAAAAATGCGTACCTAAATTTTTTTAATTATTAATAAAAAGGTTAAAATTATGTTGAAATCTTGTAGATTTGGGTTTTTATTTGCGCAAAGTTTGAAGCTTAGATTATTCACATGGTTTTTATAGAAAAAAAATAACATTTTCATCGAAAAGTCGAAAGTCGTTAATAAGCCCTGGTGCTATAGTTATTTGACGCACTGTATGTAGTCGACTGTATGCGAAGAAGGAACTTTCACCGCCGTTTACGCCACCAGCCATCGATTATGAGAAATGCAATAATTGAAATGCATCAGAGGACAGGCTCTAGCCTTTACCTTTATGAGAGGTTGACATGCTCTTTCTGCTACGAATTCACTAATATTATATAATACATGTATGCACGTGTTGCATGCACCATAAACGGCTAGCAGCCTTAAGAGGTATGAACAAAAACGACGGAGTGTATAAAGCACTTAACTTTCGGCGAATGAGAAAATATGTAAAGGGAAAATACGTATGTATGTGTAAGTATGTAAGTAAAGGTAAGCTTCTACTTATGAGGAAGGAAATAAACAGTAAAATTAATAAAATAAAATTTTTGTTATTGCTGGAAAAGTACGGAAAGCTCACTTTCATTTCTTTTAAATTGTTGAATCGCTCGCTTGCAGGTCCGAGGCGAAAGCGAATGAGTACATACGTAAGTATAATGGCGAATACGGATTGCATATGGCGATGGAATGGTAGACAATATGTTGTCATATAGCTTTAGTAGGAGCATTTTGGGCATTGCGCCAACTATTTTCAGTTCCATAACTTGAAAAGTAAGCCCCGTTCAAAAACAAACAATGCATTGAGACTCGCATGCAAGCCTACTGAAAGTATGGGAATTTTCAATACGAACATAAAAACTTTGCAGAACCCAATCGTAGATGCTTCGGCGCTTCAAACGAGCAAGAAATTTCACTTCCTGCCTTAATTTGATCTTTTAAGGTTGTAGGCTAGCATCAAACGAAAACTAATTTTTTTCTTGTATCAAATTCCTGTAGTCTCATAATATGAATTTTATAAATCTCCTACTTCTTCTTCTTAACTGCCGCGATAACCGCTTACGTGATTTTGGGCGAGTTTAACAAAGCGTGCCAGTCGTGTTTTTCTCGTGCGCTAGTTCGACATACCAAGTGAAGCCAAGTCCTTCTCCACCTGATCTTTCCAACGCAGAGGAGGCTTTCTTCTTCCTCTGCTACCACTACCTGGTACCGCATCGAATTATTTCAGACTCGGAGCGTTTGTATCCATTCGGACGACAAGTATCGGGTTTTCGGTAGCTACCCAGGATACTTGTGCTAATCCCAAGCTGCTTGTATCATATGTAGAAGAATCGTCCTGGACACTTCTGCATATGGAACCATCCTCCATAAATCTCCTACACTCGTACTATAATGCGAATAACCTTGAAATACACAGATACCTGGACCAAAACGTGTAGTTTAAGCCTAAAACAAAAAAAAAAACGGAACCAGTGTTGCTTATAAGGAAACATAAAATTCTCGCCCTTCGGGTTCCGACGCTCAACGGAACTATTCTGCCGGTAGGTGGCAAGGTAAGCAACCTAGGTTTAACTCTTGATAGGAAACTTTCATGGAAGCTGAATGTTCCTAACGAAGTAAAGAAAGCTGCTACGGCGCCCCACTTATGTAAGGAAGCTGAAGGTTTGAAATGGGGTTTAGCTCCCAAAAGAGGTCACTGGCTATATACAGCCATTGTTAGACCAATTACTACCTTTCGATTTCTAGTCTGGTGGCCAACCCTAGATAAGAAAACTTCAATCAAGAGGCTAGATAGTATTCAAAGGGCGACAAGTTTAAGTAATACTGGAGCGCTCAAAATAACGCCAATTGCGGCTTTAAATGTGGTGTTGCATTTATTACCAATTGACCTACATACATATATTGCAGAGAACTAGCCACCAAAGCGGTGCTAAGATAGAGGGAATCATCTGTTGGGAGGAACCAAGACAAACAACCAGAGACACTGGCGTATACTTCGGATTTTCTGGTATTCCCAATACCACTAATTTTTGTGACACCGTGAATACGTACCTCAACAGGTTTTTTTTTTTTTTATATTTGTTTATTTATTATCAATTAATATTATTAAGTACTACAATAAACAATAGTATTAGTATATTAATGATGTGTCGTACAATGTCTCTAGACGAGCTCTCAAGTACGTATATTATCTGATGTCTAGTAACTTTTCCTTAGTATTGAAATTCATTTTGTTTTAACTTACAAGTTATTAAATATTTTGTATCTTTGATGCAGGGAAAAAGGGAACAAAAACGATGCATAGATTATTTTTTATAATAAAAGGCTTAAAAGTAGTAAAAGAAGGTAGTCAGACTAGAAAGGTGGTATGAATTAGTGTTGCGTGTCATTTGTTAACCACCAACAGTTTTTAATAGTAAGGGTGGATTCGATTTTGTCGCAGCTTGAAATATATGTATCAAAACGTTTATTATTTGCATTAAGTGTTTTTGATGTGATTATTTTATTGTTCGCTCTTCTGAATATGTGATATATTATTGGCGTGTGGTTTTCGTTTTGTATAAAGCCATTTTTGTCGAGGTATAGGAAGGATTCGGCAGGTGCAAATCCATTAGAAATAGCTAGTGAGAAATAATCGTCGCTTTCGTAGTAAAACGCTCTTATTAATATGTTTTTGGTATTGTGTAGGCAACGCTGGATATGTTTTCTTATTAAATTAATAATATGACAATCAATTCTGGGCACTTTCGCTGTGTTATAAAGCTTTGAGTTCGGTACCTCAACAGGTCTTATATATACAATCCATTTGCCGTCTAGAGAGAACTGCAAAAATGGTGTAGAAGACAATAGAAAAGTCTCCGTTTTACGGCTCAAAACTCTATGATCGAATGGGAGGTGGCGCATATTCGGAAACTATAGGCACAAATATATACTTTCACTTGCCTGATTATTGCATAGTATTCCAAGTCAGTCTTGGCAGTCTTAAGTGCTAAATAAAGGCGTGTTCACAGTTAGAGAGATCTTCATTTACTCCGAAAGTCAGACAGCTCTGAAATCACTCCTATCATGTGAACACTCGTCTAACACATTAAAAGAGTGTTACAAATTATTAAGAATACTTGCACAGTATTTTTTTATGTATTAATCTACTCTGGTTGTCTGGACACAGTATCATTAAAAATAACTGTAAGGCAGATGAGTTAACTAAATTGGGCTCTTGGCTCCAGATTAGTCAGTAAAAGGACAGACACACCATTATTGTTGCTAATTCCAACTGGAAACAGTTATCAGTAGACAAACGTGACCCGAACAGAACATGGGTCGCACAAATAGTTTACTTAAATTAAGTAGAAGAGATCTAAGAACCGCAGCAGGTGTCCCATCTGGACATTGTCTAATCGGAAGGTATGCCAGTAGATTAGGGGCACCATCCAATGATTATTGTAGAAGTTGTCAGGATAAGGATATAGAAGAGGAAGAGACAGGCGAAGACCTTCTATGCAGGTGCAAGGCTCTGTATAGAAGACGGTTGAGACTGCTCAGCCTCGCTTTTCTGGAAAACATTTACAAAATTTGAGCTATTTAAAAAAACAGCAGTTTCGAATTAGACAAAGTGCACGAGCGAAACGTGACAATTCGCAAATCCTGTATCAAACTTTGCCTCATAAAAAGCGTAAAAAATGCAAAGACTTCTTTGTGAGCCGGACAGTCAATGGTATTGTACTATTAATAACACTGAAAATGAATGAAATTTAAAGAATTGTTCTCCGCTTTTCTAGATTAATCAGATTAATCAACTTAAGCCGCGAATCGTAATGCATGTGTTAATCTTAGAAAGATAACATACGCCGCCGAGGCGCCTGCCCAATGGACATAATGTTGTTAATTTTGGATAAAGATTCTAGTGATTTATTGGGAGGTTGAATTAGTTTTAAAGGTTTTTTTCGAAGATTTGGGGCTTTATTGTGAAAAAACGGTACAAAATATTTTATTCGAAGTATTGGCCATCGCTAGCTACAACTTTCGTCCATCTTTCGGGCAATTTCCGGATGCCGTTTCTCCAAAATTCTGGCCGCTGCTTGGCTATCCATGACTCAACCCATATTTTGGTAGCCTCGTACGATGAGAACCGCTGGTCCGCCAAATCGAGACTAATATGCCGAAACAAATGATAATCGGAGGGAGCTGTGTCTGGACTATACGGCGGGTGGGGTAACACTTCCCAGCCAAGCGTTCCAAGGTATTTTTTGACAGGTTGAGCAACATGCGGCCGAGCGTTGTCATGTTGCAAAATAACCTTGTCGTGCCTTTTTACCGTTTCCGGCCGTTTTTCTTTCAATGCCCGGCTTAAACGCATCAATTGCAGTCGGTAACGATCCCCCGTGATTGTTTCGCCCGGTTGGAGCAGCTCAAAATATACGACGCCGACCTGATCCCACCAAATGCAGAGCATGATTTTCTTGCCGTGAATATTCTGCTTGGCCGTCGACGTTGATGCGTGGCCGGGCAAACCCCATGATTTTTTGCGTTTTGGGTTATCGTAGTGGATCCATTTTTCGTCGCCAGTCACCACCCGATGCAAAAAACCCTTCCGATTTTGTCGCTCGATCAGCAATTCGCACGTAAAAAATCGCCGTTCGACGTCGCGCAGCTTCAACTCGTACGGGACCCAATGTCCTTGCTTTTGGATCATTCCCATCGCTTTTAGACGCTTGCAAACGGTTGATTTATCAACGCCCAATGATTCAGCAAGCTCTTCTTGGGTTTGGCACGAGTCCTCGTTTACCAATTCCCCCAATTCCGCGTCCTCGAACTTTTTGGGCTGGCCAAGACGCTCCTTGTCTTCGGTGTGAAAATCACCACTTTTGAATCGTCGAAACCAGTACTCACATGTTGAAATCGACGGAGTATGGTCTGGGTAGGCCTCCTGCAGCAATTCACGGGCTTGGGCTGTATTTTTTTTCAAATTGAAGCAGAAAAGCAAAGCTTCCCGCAAATTGCGTTTCGACGGCACGAAAGTTGACATACTCGGAGCATGAAAACACTGCGTTGTTTATACTTCAGCGAAATGACAGATACTGATAAACAAAGCCTAGGGATGAGGCTTTGTCATGAATATATATTCAGTATTGCCAACGCGATAAAGTGATAAATAGCGCCATCTGTGTGTCACCTTTAAAACTAATTCAACCTCCTAATATATTTAAAAGTATTTAAAGTACGCAAATTTATAATAAGATTGTATTTTATTTTTATCGGCGCGCCGCCTTAGCCGAATGGGTTTGTGTGTGACTACCATTTGGAAGTGCATAGGTTCAAAACTCCGCGGCTGATTTCTTTAACAATTCGTTACACCAATCGACACAAGTCAGTTTTTGGGCAACAGTCAAATTATGCGGTACCCAACGAGCACACATTTGATGACCAAATATTCATGCAATATTACAATAAATGTATGCTGGCCCCTCTAAAAAATTCAACAAATTTCCATCAAAATTTGACACTTTTCAATTGCCTTGACCTGGAAAAATCTCTTATCGCACATTACAAATAAAGCCTTGAGAGCAATATACGGATGCCAAAGGCTTTACGGGGAAACATTGGGTCTGCGGCCAAAGATGATGGCATGGTCTTATAAGACAATAATAGTGCCAATGATCACCTATGCCTCTATCGTAAGGTGGCCAAAACTAGACTAAACTAAGACTCAGATAACACTTAACAAGGTATACAGAATATACTATCTGAGCATAAAGGGATGTGAATCTGCCCCTCCGCGGCTTTAGGAATGATCACTGGAATCATTCCACTATATCTTGTAGCCAAAGGGACGGCAGTCAGCTCAGTGCAGCTCTAAGGCTTCCTAATTTTTTCCATCTCAAAGAAGGCAATTTACAGGACATGTAAAAATTCTGGGCTCAATCCTGAACTCTCCGTGCCTGATAGTCCACGAAAAGAGGGAAAGGAAATAAGAATTCTCCAGGAAATTCAAAGTGGTCATTAGTGAGCGTTCAGCGTGGAGAAACAATAAAATATCCTTAAAACAAAGCGCAGAGTTCTGGTTTACTGATGAGTCCAAAAAGGAAAACGGTAGAGCCAAGCGCCAATTGCAATAGGAAAATCCACTTCCATTTTCCAGGCGGAGGTCCACGCCTTAGAGCTGTGTGCCAGAGAATGTCTACGGAGAGGCACGCGCGGTGCCAACATTAGCATTCTCTCTGACAGTCAAGCAACTCTAAAATCGCTTTCCAATCAAGGTTGGTCTGGAAATGTTTTAAAATCCTCAACACGCTAGCATCAAGAAATTTTGTTGCCTTGATGTGGGTTCCGGGTCATGAGGGGCACGAAGAGAATGAAATTGCGGACTCTTTAGCGAAAATGGTGGCAAACACTCCCTTCATAGGTCCTGAACCTTTCTGCGGGGTAAATAACAGCTTCAAAAATGCGTTTCTGCATGAGCAGGAACAACGAGGCCTAATCGATTACTGGAGAGCCCAATTGGGCATGCGGAAATCGAAAAGACTCATAGATTTGGAAGGGATAAAGGCAGAAGCAATCCTTAGCCTAAGCAGAAAGGATATACAACTTTACACTGAACTACTAACAGGACACTGTAAACTTAATTATCACATGAAATACATAGGTGCGATAGAAAACGATTCCTGTAAACTCTGCAAAGAGGCACAAGACACAGCAGAACACGTTCTATGCGACTGCTCAGCAGTGGCACGACACAGACTAAATTTCGTGGGAAATGGGGCTATAGATCCAAACCTCCTGGTAGAAATTAAGCCTACAGCATTTTAGGCGGCTGCCATAGCCGAATGGGTTGGTGCGTGATTACCATTCGGAATTCACAGAGAGAACGTTGGTTCGAATCTCGGTGAAACCAAAATTAATAAAAACATTTTTCTAATAGCGGTCGCCCCTCGGCAGGCAATGGCAAATCTCCGATTGTATATCTGCCATGAAAAAGCTCCTCATAAAAATATCTGCTGTTCGGAGTCGGCTTGAAACTGTAGGTCCCTCCATTTGTGGAACAATATCAAGACGCACACCACAAATAGGAGGAGGAGCTCGGCCAAACACCCAATAAGGGTGTACGGGCCAATTATATATGCATATGTATATATTTTAGGATTTATTAACAGCCTAGAACTATTTGACTAGGCTACATGGTTGCACAATAGATCTCTTCAGGTCGCAGTGCACAAACAGTCAATCAATAATAATAGTAATCGCCTTGATTTTTGATAATTTGTTTTTGTTTTGCTGGTAATCATATAACGAATGCTCAACATGTTTTTTATGTGAAAGAAAACACCAACACCTTCAGCAAAAAAAAATTTGTTATGTGTTAAAATGATTGGAACATGGTTGGCTTTTATTGTTTAAAATATCTTATATTTATTTGAGCTTAAGGCGTCGCACTTTAAAATCCAAATGTGTGACCAATTCTGATCCTTAGCACAAAATAGCTTGCCAAAAAATTTTACTTTGTAAAACGTAGAACAATGGGAACTTATAATTCTTGCTAAAGCACTGTATCAACAGCAGCTGGAGTCCTTCAAGAATGTCAGACTTGGTGTTTAAGCAACTCTCTACACCCCTCTCATATTCTGCCAATATAAAGCAATTCACTAGCAACATTTTTTGGAATAGTATGACCATTCCCTGGTGTTAGCCTCTTTATCTCTTCCATAACCAAATCCCTTCTTTTATTCGTTGTATATGAGTATTTGGCTGTTAAAGCGTATTACCAAAAGTTCTTTAACTGGACCATGGACTCCTTCATATTTACTCATTGTGTTCGCGTATTTAAAGTATTTATATAATATGATGACGCGGCTTTCAAAACAATTTCGCAACAGCTGTTGGCTTATTGTATATTTTATGAGTGCAAATTATTCAAAAAATCTGCGTTCAAGCAACAAGCTCGCCACCCGTGCAGCCTTTTTCCACAATCCTTTCCTTTTCATAATCCACAAAAATTGTGTGCTGCTGTTGGTGCAGGAGTTGCTTTCGTTAGCCGGCGAAAATAACGGCGAAAGCAGTGAAAATTTCATAAATAAAACCAAAACAACAAAATCGCAACGCTAGCGCCAGCAAAGTGTGTTTGAGTGTGCGGCACTCGTTGGCTTGATTTCATAAATATTTTCATATTTTTGGTTATAAATTTTGTTGTTGCTGCTGTTGTTGTTGTAACGCATTGGTTGCATATTTTCGACTTAAAACGCCGACTATGCTTGGGCTTGTGCTTTTGCATGTGTATGTGTATATATTTACATACACTAGTATAATGTATGTTTGTATGTAGTGGTGAAGGCGGCTGCTGTTGAAAAATTGCTACAATCGCTATGGCGCGCCTTATGCAACAAGGCAAGACGGTGGCGGATGATAAAGTGATGGTCGATATATCGTCGCATTGGCGCATCGCACGTTGCTTGTCGTCGAAGTGCTTATCGCGTGCAGCATTTGCTTTTTTTGGTGAAATGTCGCTACGCAGTTGTTGTGCTAATGATGCATTGTTGCAGCAGATAATCGCCTTTAACCATTTGCGCAGCGACTGGTAATCTGTGTGGTAACATGAGTATAAGGGGGTTTCTCAATAGAGACGGGTCGATCTAACCTGTGGCGCCCATGTAGTTGTGGTATTTGGTATTTATTGTTCACTCACTGACGCTAAATCACCATGGCAAGTTACGAAATTGAGTAGGACGTGCAACTGAAAAAATTTCATTATCAAAATTAGGGATCGTTTAGATGAACTTCCCGTTACTGCCATTGCTTCTGTTGCATACATTTTACGAGAAACGTTGCCGCCCTTCAAAGTGCCTCTACAACGTTTAGTGGTCAAATACAAGGCGACTGGCTCTTACGTCAAAGTAACGCCAGATTGGCTGGGAACATTTCCGTTGTCTGTGAAAACATGGAGCGGTGCTCAAGGAGGTCAATTGCCTGTCAGTCATTGCATCATTTTATGCCTTGTATCGACTGAAAATGAGTAGTTCAAAAGTATTCATTTGAATTTTCGGAAAAGACAAAAATCTGTTGGTGCTTTATTTTGGTTGTTCCATGTACTTTTCCAGTTCTTGAGGAAAAAATTGTTCATGTCGGGGGCCCTGTGGGTTGATGCGTTACGATGGTGCAAAATTCGTGAATTATTTTCTCAAAACTCATACTTTTTTCGACGATTTTGCTTCCTCAGAAAATTTTGCTCATCAGATAATCTTTGTTTATCACTTTTTATTTATCTCTGACAAGAATTCTGGATGAGCAACAACGCGATGACACTAGTTTGCAGCCAAAAGAAAAAACTCAAGAATCACACCATCCAAAATCGGGAATTGAGTCCGAGAATCTACAAATTTTTTTATTTGTCATGCAGTTTTCGAGATATCACCTTATAACGATTAAGGAATAAAGGAAAAAGAAAATTTTTATTTTCTAAAAAATGATATATCAAATTAGAGGTAATGAAAATTCCTTATTTCTGTGTTTGCCTCTTTTTTTGCATTGAAAATAAATTCTTTCAAGATATACAATTTAATTAAAAAAACAATACTTTTTCCAAAACTATGAAAATTTTCGGTTATTATTCTAAAAAAAGAATAAGAGTGATTTTCGAGTGTTAATAGATTTCTAGAAAAAATGGAAGATACTCGTATAAATGAAAAAAAAAAATCCTCCAGTAAATCACTCCCACCACAGAATCGAATTTTGTGATTTTGTTGATTTTCCTCCTAACAAATTGTTTAGTATAATAAGTTTGCGTTATGAATCTTTATATTAGCACCGGATCGGTTTACGCATTCCCCAAATATTAGAAAGTTTTATAATTTAACTTTTTAACTTTGATCCAAAGGTCGATATCGTGAAAACTAGTTTAGATATGAATTGGATGGTCTGGCCAAATTATTCATTATTTGTAAACTAAGACAATAAACGTTACATTCAATTTTGGTCGACTTTGTCGTCGTGTTTTTAGTTTCGTCTGAATTGAAAAATGCCATTCCAAAGCTTTTTAACTGGTTTGCATGTTTGCAAAGATGTTGTATTGGATTTAAGTCGGCACTCGAAGCTGCCCAATCCAGAACAGTGATTGTGTCTTCGAAAAACTGTTTTGCCATACGAGAAGTGTGCTTCGAATAATTGTCTTGTTGGTAATCACAAGTAAATTCTCTTCCGCATATAGTAGCATTACATTTTGATGCAACTGAATGTACTTGGCCGCATTCAGATTACCTTCAATATAATGAATTGGCCTAACACCGTTCCAAGAAAAGCAGTCCCACACCATTATTGAGCCTCCCCGTGCTTTATGTTTGGTGAGACGAACTTGGGGGAATGCTAGAAGTTTCGACCGCCGCACGTACTTTCTACCACCTGCACCAATGCTATTTATTTTCATTTCATCGCTGAATACAATATAACGTCACTGATTTTGAGTTTAGGTTATGTGCTCTCGAGCAAAATCAATTCGGCGTTGTCGCCATCACCAGTTACCATATATTTTTTAAATTTTAATTAACTTATATAATAACAAGTTATTGATATAACTTTGGAATTAGCAAGTTACCATATAATGCGTTTTATGTATGTTGGATTGGTAGTGACTTGTTTTATTACATCTTCAACGATCTTTACGCTTTTCAATTCTTAGGTATTTCGGAACTAGTCGAGTGTCAATGAGTTTCATGCCCAATAAAAAAACATGTAACATGGCACGAAATGATTCAAGAGGCACAAAAAATTATGCGGGTATCTCTCTTAAACTTAAATGATGATTTAACAACATTTCTTATACTTTATAGATGTTAACTTAATGGTAATGGTAATGGTTGTACGGGTTAGGCTAAGGCCTTTATGCACTGCAACCAGATTGATCTATTGCGCGCCCCTAATTACTTAATTATAATTATTTATTTAGTATACCAAGGAATCGAACCAGCTCCTTAGGAGGGATCAATTGAAAGTCTTCCTCCTCTAGTAGTTACGAGCCTAGGATTCTGTGTCTCCTGTGGTATAATGCCTCACAGTAGGTGATTAAGTGTTTCATAAGCTCCTCTTCATCACAACAGAACCTGCATGATCTTTTACTACATAACCCTATTGTGTTAAAGTGTTTATTACAGGCAAAGTGACCTGTAAGCGCTCCACGGAGTAATCTGAGCCCTTTTTATCTAGGGTTAGAGCCGATTTTGCTCTATTGGCATTCAAGTTGAACAACTTTTTGGAGTGCTTAAGTCCGCTTGTGCCGTTCTAGTGTTTTATGATTTTTGTTTGGATCCATTTTTTGGTTTCCTGTTTTATATTATTTTTGTTAAAGCCGAAAAATGGGGTTGATCCAATAAATAGCCCTTCTGCCACTTTTTTGGCATTAAAGTCTGTCTTCTCGTTTACTTCGTGTCCTTCATGTCCTGGTACCCAAATCAGCGAGACCTGATTATTAAGGATGTTAAGGTTAACGAAATTCCATTTCGATATTTTTCTTCTTTGTAAAATGCGAACAGTAAACAAACTTTACCACAGATCGTGCTTGAACTTGTTAGTAAAGAGGAGAGCATCGCAGTCTTAGCTGCGAAAGGAATTTTGACAATATCTTTAAATAAGCTTTTCAAATTATCAATTATCGTTACTCTTTTGACAGAATGCATACCTGAGTTCAAGAGTGACACTAATTTTGATTGAGATATAAGTGTTTTGGGATTTTATGCTTTAACAATAACAATGAGGCCCTATACTCCAATGGAAGATAAAAGAAAGGATGACTATTGATGACAATAACAATAATAGTTTTCTATGATTTTCTAAAATCTGCTTAGCATCTTATTGGTAATTTTACATAAAAAAAAATAGCTCTATTCTATATCCAACAAAATTGTTGTATATACATATGTATATGTACAATATTCATTTTTTAAGTCACAATTTTTCATCAAGTTTTCGCACTCAGCCGCATGATTCAATTATTAAAGGTTTGATCACTTGTGACATTAGAATTTTGACACTCCCTTACAAAAGGTCGCATTTAAGAAGGGCGTAGATGGTGGAAAAATTAAATACCTTTTTGGTAAAAATGGTAGCAAAAAACGTTTTATTTTTACCTAAATTATAAAGGATACAAACGGAAATTGCCAGGAATAATAATTCACAAAAAGGTTAGCAAAAGTTGGTTAAACCCAGATTGATATTTTGTGAATTAATTTTTAAATTGAAAACTGATTACGAAGTTGGGAAGTTTTACCAATATGAAGCTATTATATTACCTAAGCAGTATAGCCCTAATGAATTCCTTGCGCCTTGCTTTACTATGCTATGCCCATGTAAGTTTGGAGTTTTGACCCCCAAGTCGCGATTATTCATTCCTAACTACTTGACAAACTACCACGGGCATGAAACACCAAATGATAGAAAATGTTGTTTGTACTCGTAATAGCAGAGGCTCCTCGACAGGCAATGGCACACCTCCGAGTGTATTTCTGCCATGAAAAAACTCCTCATAGAAAGCCATCTGCCATCAGGAGGCTATGATTAGTTACATATTGCTAAATGAGCTCTTGTTGGTAACTTATGTATCTTTAAAGCAACGCAGTAAGTACTTTCCCCACCTGTATTTGAAAGGCATTGGACTCAAATTGTTAAAACGTCCATCTTTCACGTTCATTGCCCCAAAACGATGCTTTGTGATATCCTGATTTAAACTGTATGTCAGTATGTTTTCCATACCGTCTTGGTTATTCACATACCGAGCAAGTGCTTATACACCCTTTTGAAAACGAAATGTTTTTCCTACAAATTTTACATTTCTTCCACTTTTGCTAAAAATGTCTAGAGTTAACAACCCAGTGTCTTGCTAAGGGAGCCGATTTGTCAAGAGGGAATGAGAAGGCTGCTTACTGAGCAAACCTTTTATTATTGAATCATGCTCAGCCGTTCACTTCTATGTAAATGTACACACCAAAAAGGAAGAAAATCTATTTTTTATGACATTATTTACCATCGTTGGTTACACTGGTTTACAGCCAAAATGCACCAGAGACACCGTTATGAAATTCCTATGTAAAATCACCGTCTGATTCCGAAAATCAAGGTTATTTTTTATTCTATGGTAACGTTTTTGAGATATTTACGAATTACCGTTATTTCAAAAAAAAAAAAAATTCGGCCCACTTAATCATATATATCTCGAAAACGAATTGAGCGATTCCAAAACCGTTTAAAGCTTTTAAAAGGTAATAAAATTTCCTATAAACTATGTGTAAAACACTTTTTGCTAGGCCCTGCAGATTCAAAGATAACGAACTATCATAACGGATTTTTTAAATTTTTTTAGTAAAAATATAAAAAAAATTGTACTTTGAGAGAAAGGATCTCGAAAACTTTTTACTTTTTCGTGTATTTTTTGTTTTCACTCTAAGCTCTGTTTTATTACAAAAAAAATAAACTTTGATTAAACAAAATCGATGAACTAATACAAAAGTTACAAGCATTCAAGTAAATATATCCATATAGTAAAACTTAAGTATCCTACAAATAATAGCATATGTACTGTATGTATTCTGTCTTAACTCTATGATCTTATTTTATAATTGAAAAAGTTATGTGTCTTGTTTTGACGCTTATTTATATAAGGATCGGTTTCTCTTATGAGAAACCAACAGTAGTCACCCATCATAGCGACATCCCAGAATCCTTGATACCGACTTTCAATCATTTTCATTTGCTGGTGAAACCTTTCGCCATGCTCGTCACTTTCGTCGCCAAGATTTTGCGGGAAAAAATTTAAATGGGAGTGCATAAAATGAATTTTTAAAGACATATTTACTCCTGAAAGAAAATTAAAAAAGGAATTAGATAAATACGTAAGTGACACATTAGCATATAATTTTCTTAGGCTGGGTTAATCTTCCAATTCAGAACAAATTTTGGTCGTTCTTGTTTGTTCGGAGCAGGGCAATAAATTTAGATTAAGAGCTATATATTCTCATGTAAATTTAAAAATTTGCTTTAAAATTTTTTGTTTAGTTTTAAAGTTAACTGAGAAAACGGTCTTATATACATATATATATATATTGTATATATAACGGTCTTATATGTGTTTTTTATTTACCCATTTCCGCATTGTTTTTGATTAAATCGTTCTCTATCAGCTCGAAGGACTTTTGTGTTTGCCTAAAAAAGAAGTAACGACCTTTTCAAAAGAGTCCCACGCCGCTGCCTCCACTGGTGACAATAGTTCTTTGAAATGGGTATTGACCATTATTTTCCTTATTTGCGGCCCCACAAAAATCCCTTCCTTTATTTTTGCTTCTGAAATCTGTGGAAAGATTGTTTTCAAATAATGAAAAGCTTCGCCTTCTTTGTCCAAAGCCTTGACAAAGTTTTTGATAAGGCCGAGCTTGATGTGGAGCGGAGTATGAGTATTTTATGTTATGCACCCCAACTTGAAACGCGATTCGTTCTGGCCAATCCTTTATGATGTAGTGGTCTTGACGTGCTCGGCTATCTCATTTGCATAGAAAGCAACAGTATTTTGTGTATCCAGGTTGTAGACCACATAGCTTTCCAACGACTTTTAGATCGGTACATATTTTCCAATCATGTTCTTCGTATTTAATTAATTCAAGCAATTTTTGCATTGTCTCATATGTTTCCTTCGCATTTACTGCATGCG
Source organism: Anastrepha obliqua (assembly GCF_027943255.1). Classification (NCBI taxonomy): domain Eukaryota; kingdom Metazoa; phylum Arthropoda; class Insecta; order Diptera; family Tephritidae; genus Anastrepha; species Anastrepha obliqua. The sequence continues at coordinate 58,056,039 of NC_072893.1, read as the reverse complement.
CGATCGGGATAGATGGCTTTTGATTGCCAATATGCAATAATACGGCCTTTAAACTTAATTAATTGCCGTCTATGAACAATCGCCACTCTTTTGAATCATATGGTTCACCAAACTGTTTAAATAGACCAGCAATGTTTTTGCAATAACAAACACTGTCCTTCTTCGTATAGTACTGGGAGAATTGTTCGTGACGAGTCATATAATATGTTACCTTAACACCGGATGAAACAAATTTAAATTGTTGCATACGAGAGGCGTGTAGTTTGGCCTTTTCTTTTGACAATTCCAAATCCCTTATCCAATCATTGAGTTGTGCTTGTGACAAAGGGTTTCTTTCGTTTTCCGTTTGCAATTCAGTACAACATGATGCCGCGTAATCAGATACTGCTGTTGACAATGAAACTGGAGCCGAAACTAAAGTTAAATTTGATTCTGGCAATGTAGCTTCCGTTGAATTTAGTTCTGGTAATGACACTGTAGATACGCTCGCATAGGTTACTTTTCTTGACTTTCCAACCCCAAATACTTTTGTAGTACAAATATAGCAGTCCGTTGAATGGCAAGTTGGTTCCCTCCTCTTCATTGGTGTAATAAATTTCATATGTCGCCTAAATAGATAGTTTAAGAATCATATGTACATATGACAGAATCATATGTACATATGCTACTATTTGTAGGGTACTTAAGTTTTACTATATGGATATATTTACTTGAATGCTTGTAACTTTTGTATTAGTTCATCGATTTTGTTTAATCAAAGTTTATTTTTTTTGTAATAAAACAGAGCTTAGAGTGAAAACAAAAAATACACGAAAAAGTAAAAAGTTTTCGAGATCCTTTCTCTCAAAGTACAATTTTTTTTATATTTTTACTAAAAAAATTTAAAAAATCCGTTATGATAGTTCGTTATCTTTGAATCTGCAGGGCCTAGCAAAAAGTGTTTTACACACAGTTTATAGGAAATTTTATTACCTTTTAAAAGCTTTAAACGGTTTTGGAATCGCTCAATTCGTTTTCGAGATATATATGATTAAGTGGGCCCAATTTTTTTTTTTTTTGAAATAACGGTAATTCGTAAATATCTCAAAAACGTTACCATAGAATAAAAAATAACCTTGATTTTCGGAATCAAACGGTGATTTTACATAGGAATTTCATAACGGCGTCTCTGGTGCAGAAAAAAAGTTGAAATTTGTGATCCAGTATTATCAGCTATCAATTAATTAATACTACTAAATGTTGCCATTTTTTGTAACTTTATTCAATTTATCCCTAACAATTTTATAATCATACTTGCAAATGTTTATATATTTGAAATCGGGCTTACCATTTTGTATCACTTTCTTTGTACGTTTACTGTTTTTTTTTTACTGTCTTCAAGCTTTATTTTTTGTATTGAAAATTTTCCAAATCCTTCCTCGATTTCGCTAAAACTGTCTTTTTCGATTTATGTGAAATTTTTTAGTATGTAATTTTATTTTTTGCTGATTCGTATTCGAATATTTCGCAGACACTTTCTAACAATCGTTGTATTTATATATGTTTACAAAGCAGCTTTCTTTAGAAATTATTTATCATATTTTTACAAATTTTTCGAAGCTTCAAAAATGGTTTATCAAAATAGAAAATACATTTTTTCCCACTATTTGACTTTTCTGTAATTGTTTGTGGAAGTTAACAGTGGTAAACAAATTGGTATCCAAGCAGTTGTTGTTTATTTTTCAATATTTCATCGCAGCTGTTCGATTTGACTTTTGTTTATTTGTGGAATAAATTATTTGTTAGATCGTTAATGCAGGGCAGCAAACCAAGTTTTCTGAACAGGGTGATTTGAATGCAATAATTTGCAAAATAATTAAAACAATGATTTCATAGTTGAATATTAAATACTGGGTTGGAATGCTTCTATTGCTGAAGACTAAGACACGAATCAATTGGAATAAAAGTAGATTACCGAAATCACAAAATATCTAATTTTAAGAGAAATCATTATCTAAGAAAATTGCAAGTAAGTAATATATGAAAAAAGGCAATTTAACTTTTATCACTTTTACGATGGCTAAAGTTTTTTAATTGATTGATATATTTTTTAAAACTTGATATTTTCTTCTTACTTTTCTTAAGTGACTTGTAGAGGCCGATTTAGGCTGAGTTCAACAAATCGCGAATTAGTCTGATTTTTCACTCAGGTAGTATGAAATATATTTCTAAGCATCTAAAAAACATTTGTCATTCGGAGAAGTCATAAAGTTGTAGGTCTATCCGTTTATAGAACAACACAAATTGAAGTAGAGTTTCGGGAAAAATCTAACAGAGTATTATTGGTGTACTCGTGTATATATAATTATTAATATATTGGGTTGAGTAATAAGTTCATAGCGTTCTTATATATATTTTTTTTATTTTACAACGATTTACTTGCTGTTTGGCAAAGGGTAAATATTCATTCTATAGAACTCGTTCTGCTCTACAAAATTATGTTAATTGTATTTTTAAGTTATTTAATTTTTTATTTGTTGTGAGGCTTAGAAATGGAATACCCAGGAGACAAAAATCAACATTTTCGACACCTGCTCTTCTTTGCTTTTCAGCGAGGTCAAAAAGCTGTTGAAGTGGCCCAAGACATTTGCGACGCGTATGGAGAAGGTGTCACAGGCGAGTCTACAGCACGGAAATGGTGTGCAAAGTTCAAAAATGGCAACTTTAATGTCGATGACACGACTCACAGCAGAAGGCCTTCTGAATTTGATGAAGAACGTCTCAAATCACTTTTGAAGGAGAACAGTTGCCAAACCAGAAAGCTTTCTGAATTCGATGAAGAACATCTGCAATCACTTTTGGAGGTGAATGGTCGCCAAACCAGTCGCGATATGGCGGAAAAAATAAACTGTGGTCATAAAACGATTCTCAATCACTGTCATTCAATGAGATTTACCAGAAAATTGGAAGCTTTGGTGCCTCACGAACTCAACGAAAAAAGCACAGAAAGTAGACTTCAAATTGCTTCTCAGCATCTCGCCATCGAGCAACACGTGGTCATAAACAACGCTTATTGCACCGAATCGTGAAGGAAGATGAGAAATGGTGCCTATACATTAATATGAAGCAAAGAAAAAAGTGATAGGCTTCAGGAGATACACCAAAGCCGAGAGTCAAGCCGGATCTTCATCCAAAGACGCCATGTGTTTGGTGGGACTGGGAGGGAGACTGGAAAATGCTCCAAAAGAATGAGACTATTCGACTGAAAAGGCCTGATCGACATGGTCAAAACATACGCCTCCACGTCGTACAAGTCGTCAAAGCCGCACTCCAAGAGCTCGAATGGGAGGCCCTTCAGCATCCGCCGTACTCTCCGGACCGTGCACCAACCGATTACCATCTTTTCCGCTCTCTGTCAAACCATATGAAGGGCGTTACTTTCGATAACAAAGAGGTGCTTAAAAACTGGCTCAACAACTTTTTTGACACCAGATCAGGCGATTTTTGGCGGAACGACATTAACAAATTGGTCGAGAAGTGGGAATATAAAGGGTTTTCCAATAACAGGTGTTTCAGGTGAATGGATTGCGCTATCGAGAGATGATTAACGATTGTTTATGGTCGGAATTGGATGGTATTGATCTGGACAACGTTTATTTTCAACAAGACGGCGCTACGTGCCACACAAGCAACGAAACCATTGATCATTTACGGGAAACGTTTCCAGACCATGTTATCTCTCGAAGAGGTGATCACAATTGGCCACCGAGATCTTGTGATTCAACACCTTGTGACTTTTTTCTTCGGAGCCACGTGAAAGAGAAGGCCTACACCAACAACCCAGGGTCGATTCAAGACCTCAAAGACGGAATTCGTGAGGCTATCGAGGATATGGGGCAGCCACTTTGCAATTCGGTTATGGAAAATTTCTTGAAAAGGATATTGTCCTGTAAGCGTGGTCGTGATGGTTATTTGCCTGTTGTTATTTTCCACTATTAACGGCATACCTTCCTTTTTAGAATGAAATAAACATCCGATCATTTATATTAAAAAATAGCATTTTTCTTTGAATATCAAAATAACACCTCTTATCAGAAAATCCTTTATAATTGATTAACTTATTGATATAATTATTGTTGGTTGTTTAAATAAATGGTACGAGCTTATTCCCCAGCATAATATCCCATACACTTGCCAGAAAAAGTATCCGTCACAAAGAAATGAAAGCAAAACTAAACTAAAAAAACTAAAACATTTTAAACTTTTATGAGAAATGTTTAGTCAGTAAGTTTTCTATGTTTTCTATAAATTTTTTCCTAAGTACATATTTAAAAATTAAATTTTACAAAACAAAAATAAAAAACTTCATTTCAACGAAGCAGAAAAAGTTTCCGTACACATGAAAACAGAGATTCCCCGCAGTATGTAGTGGCATATTCATACCCAATAACGGGATTTTTTTAGTTTGTAATTGATTTTGCTGTGCCTACATTACTTTGGAGTTATTTTAAAGATTTTGTGTACAAGAAATAGCGATAGCCCTAAAAACTAAGGAAATTAGTGTTGGCGAGAGAAGGCAAATCTTTCCGCGAAATTGGGCAAATCATAGGAAGAAATCACTCTTCTGTGCAGTATGTCGTGCAAACATACAATATAACTAGTTCAATTGTGTCAAAACCACGTTCCGGTCGACCTAGCAAGCTAACGAACCATATTGCAATGACTGGAAAATAATCCTTGAATTACGGCTTCTCAAATACGTAAAAATATTTCCAATTCCTTTGGCAAGCAAAGGCAGACGATACTGTAATTAAAAGAATTAAAAAATATGGGTATCGCGGACGTGTAGCATATAGAAAACCGTACATATCCGAAATCAACAGCAAAAAACGCATTGATTTTGCAAACGAATATGTTAACAAACATCCAGAAATTTGGAAACGGCATATAATGTTAAGCTCTGGTTGCTGTGTAACACAAATCACCAATTTCGCGCACCGCCCCAATCCCCAGACCTCAATTCCATTGAGTATTTGTGGGATTTACTGGAGAGCAGGATCCGTCAGCACAGCATAACTTTGAAGGAAATGCTTAAAAACGTAATAATTAATGAATGGAGCAAAATTACCAAAGAGGATACTTCTAAATTGGTCCATTCCATACCACATCGACTTGCGGAGGCTTTCAAATGGAAAGGTTATCCCACAAATTACTAACACCTTACTTTTTTTGTTAAATATAAATACGAATACAATGTACGAATACTTTTTCTGCTACGTTGAAGTAAAGCTTTTTGTTTTTGTTTTGTGAAATTTAATTTTTAAAGATGTACGTAAGGAAAAATGTATAGAAATTGTAGAAAAATTTCTGACTAAACATTTCTCATAAAAGTTTAAAATGTTTGAGTTTTTTTTTACCTAAACGTCATAAAACAAGCTTAGGCATTTGGTAAACAAACTGCTTTTTTTTTTTTATATTTGTTTATTTATTATCAATTAATATTATTAAGTACTACAATAAACAATAGTATTAGTATATTAATGATGTGTCGTACAATGTCTCTAGACGAGCTCTCAAGTACGTATATTATCTGATGTCTAGTAACTTTTCCTTAGTATTGAAATTCATTTTGTTTTAACTTACAAGTTATTAAATATTTTGTATCTTTGATGCAGGGAAAAAGGGAACAAAAACGATGCATAGATTATTGTTTATAATAAAAGGCTTAAAAGTAGTAAAAGAAGGTAGTCAGACTAGAAAGGTGGTATGAATTAGTGTTGCGTGTCATTTGTTAACCACCAACAGTTTTTAATAGTAGGGGTGGATTCGATTTTGTCGCAGCTTGAAATATATGTATCAAAACGTTTATTATTTGCATTAAGTGTTTTTGATGTGATTATTTTATTGTTCGCTCTTCTGAATATGTGATATATTATTGGCGTGTGGTTTTCGTTTTGTATAAAGCCATTTTTGTCGAGGTATAGGAAGGATTCGGCAGGTGCAAATCCATTAGAAATAGCTAGTGAGAAATAATCGTCGCTTTCGTAGTAAAACGCTCTTATTAATATGTTTTTGGTATTGTGTAGGCAACGCTGGATATGTTTTCTTATTAAATTAATAATATGACAATCAATTCTGGGCACTTTCGCTGTGTTATAAAGCTTTGAGTTCGGTATGTATTTGGTGTAGTTACTATTTTGTGATCTATATAAGGAAGTACATGATCGTAGTATTCTTCTCTCGAGCTTCCTTAGTCGTTCCATATATGAGGGTGAAATGTTGTACCAAATTGAGCAACCATATGTGAGTATCGGTCTTACCAGGGTTTGATACATTAATATTTTGACAAACTGCTTCGACACATTAGTGATTTTGTTTTGGTATCATATACTTTTGGTTTTGTGAAAATGGCTGATTTTGTGCCGAATAATCGTCATTTGCGGGAAGTGTAGATTTTCCTCTTTCATTCGAAAAAAAAACGGTGGCTGAAGTGCATCGAGGGCTACAAAAAGTATATGCAGATGCTGCTTTAAGTGAAACAAAGTGTCGAGATTGGTTCCGTCACTTCAAAGACGGTGATTTAATGTTGAGGACCGTCCGCGTCAAAGACAGCCAAAAACTTTCGATGACGCTGAATTGGAGGCATTGCTCAATGAGAATCGGTGTCAAACGCAAGAAGAGCTTGCTTCAGTATTAGGAGTTACCGCCAATCCATTTCCAAGCGATTGTATGCTTTGGGAATGATTCAATGATTCAAAAACAGGTCACTTGTGTTCCTTATGAGTTAAAACCAAGGGATGTTGAACGTCGTTTTTTTCGCCTGTGAACAACTGCTCCAGCGGCAAAAAAGGAAGGGTTTTCTTCATCTCATCGTAACAGATGATGAAAAATAGATTCATTACAGCAATCTAAAGAAAAGAAAGTGTCCCCCGGTCATGCTTCTACGTCGTCGCCTCAGCCGATTGTTCACGCTGCGAAGGTTATGCTATGTACATATTTGGTGGAGCCAAGTTGGTGTTATTTATTATGAACTGTTAAAACCAAGCGAGACCATCACTGGATATCGGTATCGACTTCGATTGATGCGATTGAGCCGAGCACTACGCGAGAAGTGGCCGCAATACGCGGAGAGGCATAAAAAAGTGATTCTACAGCATGATAACGCTCGGCCTCACGTTGCCAAACCCGTTAAAACCTACCTGGAAACACTGAAATGGGAGACCCTACCCCACCCGCCATATTCTCCATATACTGCGCCGTCCGGTTATCACCTGTTCCGATCGATGGCACATTATCTAGCTGAGCAGCAGTTGCATTCATATGAAGACATTAAAAATGGCTTGATTCGTGGATAGCCTCAAAAGATGAACAGTTTTACCGCGACGGTATACGAGATCTACCAAAAAGATGGGGAAAAGTAGTAGCCAGCGATGGGCAATACTTTCAATGATTCACTTGTAACCATTTTTTCAGAATAAAGTTTTCTTTTGATAAAAAAAAAACAGCGAGAATTTAGTTGCGCACCTAATATAATATCAAGAAGTATGATACAAACAAACGAGTTAAAATCAATTTGACAAATTTAAAAATTTAGTAAATTTCTTATGAGGGTACTGTCAAATTCAATTACACTTTGCTAAACACATTTTTTTGTAAGTTAGACACCTTTTTATTAAGTTATACTTCTTACGCAGAAAAAATGTGTGTACAAAAAATATAGTTTGTATTACCTTATGACGAAATATTATTTTCTAATTATTTATACATTTTTGAGAAATCTTCCTTTTTTGTAAGTAGGAAATATGTACAGTTAGAAGCTTTAAAAAAAAAGTGGAGTCAAACATGTGCAGTACTTTTGCTGTACTTTTATATGGAAGAAAGTTTTCTCCCCTGCTTGTAAAAAAGATTGTCAAAACTTAAACTGCAAATTTATAAATCGTAATAAAAATGGCTTAATTGTTTTTCGAAATACTCTCCTTGTAAGTCAATACACTTCTGCATTTGTTTCAACTAATTTTCAAAGCACTTTCGCCACTCAGAAGTGGATTTCTCCAAAGCGAGCTGTTCAAAGGCTTCAACAGCTTCTTCAGGCGTTCAAAAACGTTGACCTCGCATTTTATTTTTTTAGTTATTCGGGAACGAAATGAAATCATGACTAGGTGACAAGTAAGGAGGATGACTCAGTTATTTTTACAGATTGCTATTGACGGCACTGTTTCTCAGTAGTGTCGCCTGGACGTCATGAAAATGTGGGAACTCTGGTGGGAATGTTGTTCTGTGCCTTCTCCTTGGATTTATTATGTGTCACTATGCAGTAGAGAATAATCGAAAAGTGTTCACTCCATAATTAAATTACACTCCAGACATCACTCAGAACAGTCTCAGTCAAAACTAAGTTATCTGGTTCTGAATGCATTCCAGTTCGAAGTTTTAACAGCGCAAATCCTAAGCTAAAGCGAAGCGAAAGTTTTTTATAATTCCATTTTGTTATAAAGAAAATTATTGTATATTCAAATTTTTTGGAGTAAACTCAAGGAAATTGAAGCAAACCGAATACGTGGCCATAAAATGAAATCGAAAACGCAAATTGTTTGGCAGCAAAGAAGCGTGTTTAGCCGAAATACCAAGTTTGCCAACAAGGCAACAAAAATGTATACTATATGCAGCTGGTTGAGTGTGTTTGGCTTATCAAATAAGATGGAAATGCACAAAAAGAGAAAAGCTTGAAAAAAAAGAAAAGAAAAGTATAAGCAAGCGAAGCCGCCGAAAAATGCATTTGGTTTTGAGCAAACAGATGAATCAGTCTCACGAAGTGTTTGTGTGGCATTGCATTATCTTCGCGTTCATGTGTGTAAGTGTTTGTTTTCCAATTTGCTTGATCTTCTACTTACATACAAACATATTCGCGCTCATTTTTAGTTTTTTTTTTTTAATTTATTTTGCTTATGCAAAAGTGTAAAACTGTCAGAGTGCGGCGACTTGAAGTTGCTCCTTGGCCAATGCCATTGCTGAACAATAACGTCTCAGCTCCTTGGCCCACCACGACCGACAGCAGGCATTCTCGGCTCGGTTGTCTTGAGCGAGTGTGGCATGTAAACAGATTTTGTTTTCTTGCCTGACTGCGAATTCCCATTTGCTGTGGCTTGTGTTGGCAAACCAGGCAACACTTCTAGACGTACCGACCACTTGCTGCACCAACAACAAACCCACTTAGCCAACAACCCTCTGCCCATTTGCTCAGCCGAAAATACTCGTATATACTTGCTTACTTGTCTTTTGAAAACCGCAAGTAGTTTCGTTGTAACTGCCGTCAGTGGTGCGTCGTTTTGCTCATATTTATCAGTAGACCACGTTTGTGCAGCAGCAAACAACAACAACGTTAAGTGCACTATCAGCGGAAGTAACAGCAGCAGCAGCTGATGTTGCCGGCGAATTTTTTGCTTTTTAGTTGGTTTGGTTTTTTTTGTCCCAATGTCTTGTTTTGAGTTGCAGAAATTCAGAAGAATTTTATGGGCTGGTGGCGGTAATGAAATTTCCCTAAATATTAAATTATTTGTTGTGTTTTCTTTTTCTTTATTTGTGAAATGGCGATGACGAGATAGGACGGCCAGTTGGCGAAATCACTGGCGACTGTAAATGATAAGAAGGCTAATGAATATACTTACATATACAGTACACGTATATATGTATTGATGGATGGTAAACTACGCTGCGTTAATGGACCAATTGACAAGTTTTGACAATTTATTTATTTTTTTCGTATTGTAATTTTAATGCTAACATAGTTCTTTCTCCTATGAGCTCACCGTATAACCATATAACTTAAAGCTTCAATCTTCATGCAAATTAATAAATTTTCATTTAAACTTTAAGCAGAATTTTTAACAATTAAATTTCGAACATGCAGACTTATCGTCCATTGAATTTTCGTATAATAAAGTTAAAGTTAGAAGTATCAAAAAATACTCTTCATCAAGACATCTTTTATATGTGAGAGGAAAGCACTTAAATTTGAAAAATTGGCTCTGTGGTCATCTGTTGGAAAAATATACAACAAATTGAGATATATACTACATATATACAGATATATTTTTTTGTGTTTATCTCTAACAGTACTCGTCTTCTACGTACCTACTTACTTTTCTCAAATATACGTATCTATATCATTTCCAAATTTGGACACTCTTTCTAAAAAATGACTTATGTTTTCTAATTCGTTCAACTAACAAAGAGTACAGTTTAAATTTCTGTGTCCTCGAGGATGTATAACGTTACACCTGGCTTCCAAAATTTACATTATTTTATAATTAACTTGATTTATAAGTTTACCGATATTGTGATCTAATTTTTTATACTTATACAATATAAAATACGTAAACCTTTAAGAATTCTTTCCCATAATGTCTGTTTATTTTTCTTATCCAAATTTCGTAAAAGTGAATCTATGTTTCGTTCCACTTTCCTCTATTTTGAATTTCATATATTTCTTTACAAAGCGGTTAGAGTTGGACAAAAATTTATCGATAAATTTTTGATTTCACTGAGCATTTTTTACGGGTTCTATATTAATAAAAGGCATATGTATCGATGCTTTCTTGCATTTTAGAAAGTATAGAGAATCAATAGTTTGAAAATTTCGTGATTTTTCGCTAAAAAAATTATTTAATTTTGAAAAATTATTGGTAATGTCTTATAATAAAGTTTTTAAATACAATATATTTTTTACAAATTGGCTATTATTAATTAAGGCTACAGCAGTTTAGAGTTAAACTGTTTGAGTAGGCTACATGGCTGCACAACAGATCTCTTCAGCTCGCAGTGCGCAAACAGGCAATCAATAATAATACGTTTCATCTAAAAATGATTTTCTAAAAATGTTAAAAATAACTGAAACTATTTCTTTTTAAAAACACTCTACCAAAATGTTTAACAGTGAATAAATTTCATACCTGTACAATTTTTTTCAAAATTTGTTCTAGTTTTCTCAAGCCAAGGCGTATCTATTAAAGATGGTGTTAGTAAATCAGCTGAGTTGTTTTTTTTCTTTCTCCGTGTCCATGTGGCTGTCAGCTCAGAATGAAACAAGGCGAATTCATTATTTGTATTTTAGTTTCTCTTTGCTTTGATAATAAAACGTACAGAACATTGTTGTTGGTCTAGTGCCACCACCTGTAATGAATGCGCTTTGACTTAAGCCAATTTTTAGTAAAATTTACGAAAATGCCAAAAATCTCTTGACATGGGATCGCGCATTTTTAAAGAGTGCTCCTGCACGAATATAGCTCTCCACCGGATACGAAGAAATTAAATTTATTCTTCTCGCTTCTTTCATTCTTAGCCTTCTTGTTTTGTCATTGGAAACAGAAAGTAGAAAATTACCTAGAGTAGCTCAAAATATTGAATCTATTCCATTCTAAGAAGATGATAGTCCAAGTTTACTCTTTCTATTGATCTTGCTTAATTTTTTTCGAAGGTGATTCGTATGCTTAATCAGAAATGGAGTATCTTGAGCTTAGATGATGACATTACTATAAATTGGTCTATGCAATCGTTCTCCTTCGGTGAAATAAATATCTTGTACCATAGCAGGCAAACGTTGCTGTTTTTTTCAATGCTCGAAATGAGTACTCAGTTTACGCTGGAAACTTATTGTGTTCCAGCAAAATATTAAAATTAGTAACTAGGTACGCGAGGTATCATTTATAAGGGACACGGTATGAATCATATCTCATGCTCTCCAAAAAAGTTTTGAAACCTAATAGTGTTCATCACAATGTTTCTCCGCTAGCAATGCTCAGATAATGTTCTAAATAGTTAATGTGCCCCTTCAAAGGCAATGGGATATTAACAATAATAAGGTTGCTTCGCAAATGGTGTGACCTATCAGATTATGTCATATCTGATTATTGAGCTACAGTGCTAAAATCTAAGATCACAAGTATTTACTCTATATTAAGTATTGGCTTACAAAAGATCGGCAAACATGGCTCTGTAACCAATTTACAGTTTCTAGCAGCAGTTTTGGAAAAATCTGGCCTATGGGTGATCCCACAATAAAGTCAGAATCAATTTGGTACTCTCTGCAGATGCGTTAAATTCAAGACAATCTCGTGCTGGCTTTCAGTTGTTGAAAAGAAAATGCGCTTCTTCAGAAGACTATCATCAAGTCTGATGAAGAAAGATGATTCTCGTTTATATTTGGAGTAAAAAATATAACAGGAACTGTACTAAACAAAAAATGTATATAAAAGTGGATGCCAAGTTGCATAAGTTGAGATCGATCTTGTTGTTACATATGTAAAGCTACCTAGACCAGCCAGCACTTCAGGTCAGCACCATTAGAGTGTTCATCGTTTAATAGTAATCGAAGATCCATATATACTGCCTTAAATAACTATAGCCCAGCTACTTATTGTCAAGAATGTCGATCATTCGCTCTATGGAGAAAACGCACAAGGTAGCCTACAAGAAAAACATTTTCAAAAATTCATGCATTTTTTGAGCTACTTAAAATTTAAAAACTATAAAACTACTGGCATGCTCGAAGTTATTCTGAAAACTCTAATTGAAAAATGTGAAATTAAATTAGAATTTTTGTAAATTTGCACAATGTGTAAAACTTGAATTCATATGATTTTTGTGGGACACTGGACCATGAAGCAATAATGAAAGATGATGCAAGATGTATAATATTTACTCTGTGTCAGCCATCTTGAGCTTCTTCATAAGCCCGCAATGCTCTATTGGAAAAGCTATTTGTTTTTCACAGCAAACTCTAAAGAAAAAGTACTCGAAAGCATAGAAATTAAAATTGTTGCTTAAAAAGTTAGCAGGGGCAATACTGTGTTTGTTGTGCCTTAAACTGAGCTCGTTCAGGCTTTTTCATGCGCCAAAAGACGAAGTGAAAATAAAATATTGAATAGAATCGTGTGGCACTTCATTGAAATCAAGCTAAAAAGTTTGCGTGTATCACTTTTCGGCAACGGATTTCGAGATCGGGGCATATCGGAAGAGGGCGAAGTTGCTTAAATGAGCCCGACCCATCCTTTGGTTGACGCTTCTACGCAAGCAGAGTAAAGCATTTTTTATTTAAAAAGTGTAGTTTTATTAACAAATGTGTGGCTTGTAGTTTTACATTAAATTTTTATGGAAAAAGAATTGGGCCATCTAAGGGAACGACGTGTGAAACGGGATAAATTTAAATCCCACATTAATCAAATAATTTCTGAGGTGCAGATTAAAAAGTTGGAAGACCCAACCAAAACAATTCATTGGGCTTGGAACGAGATGGCGCAGGCAATATCCAAAATTCGTGCGTGGCGTCTTCTGAGAATTGAGAAAAAATATCTTTTTTGTGGGAGACTTTTAAGATATATGCTGTCAAAGCTTTTGTGAAACATACCGAAAGTGGTGCAAGTTGTTCAAATCCAACAACTAAGTTCAAAATACTAAGTTAAGTTGTATTTTACGGCGGCCGCCGCAGCCGAATGGTTGGTGCGTGACTACCATTCGGAATTCACAGAGAGAACGTAGGTTCGAATCTCGGTGAAACACCAAATTAAGAAAAACATTTTTCTAATAGCGGTCACCCCTCGGCAGGCAATGGCAAGCCTCCGAGAGTATTTCTGCCATGAAAAAGTTCCTCATAAAAAATATCTGCCGTTCGGAGTCGGATTAAAACTGTAGGTCCCTTCATTTGTGGAACAACATTAAGACGCACACCACAAATAGGAGGTGGAGCTCGGCCAAACACCCAAAAAGTGTGTACGCGCCAATTATATATGTATACGAGTATATATATACGAGTATATAAGGTTTTGGTTATCACAATTGTATGTCAAACTACGTGTTTTTGCATTCAGGATATTCATATTTCTAAAACTTAAAGCCAGTTATAGTAAATTTGACAAACATTACTAAATTATAGCTTTACAAACAAAAATACGATGAAAAATATTACTTAATGATTAATTAATATAATACTTACACATCGCTTAGTGCAGAAGAATGTGGGTTGAGAAGTGAGTATTTTTATATTATGCCTCTGGGGTCTATATTATATAAATACTTTAAAGTGTTTTATTTTTATATCTATTTAAATTTTTATATTCTATATTTTCTTTTAAATTTAACTAAATAAGTGAAGTGATGGAGTAGGCAAAGTTAAGATGATATATGATATGTGAAAATATCGGATAACAAAGATAATATTTCTCTTTAATGAAGGTTAAAAGTTACCAAATTTTATTAAAATCAATCTAGATTCAGATAAGAGCATATATTTAATAATTGTATAAACATAAAATGTATTAAGACGCCTTGTTGTCCTCCAAAGATAAGTGGGTATAGTAGGGCGGGTCGATTTAAAAATCGCTCATTGCTCTGTGAAAATCGTATTCTAGGGATCAAAATAAGAAACTTCGCCGAAGGAACCATACCTCTAAAACGAATTCTGATGTCCCCCAATTTGGGTCGAGCGAAAAATACCACTTTGCCCCATTTAGAGTGCTCCAATCGAGTCCAAATGTATGACCGACCCCTACTAACTTTGGACGGCCGATCCACCCATGCCAGTGGCACACCCCCTGGAGCTCCCCTGGGGGGTTCCCCATACAATCATTTAGAAATATCACCATTTTTGGCCTTTACATGAGAAAAAAAACTAAAAAGTTCGAACCAAATTGGGGGACATCAGAATTCGTTTTAGAAGTATGGTTCCTTCGGCAAAGTTTCTTATTTTGATCCCTAGAATATGATTTTCACAGAGCAATGGGCGATTTTTTTTGCCTCCCCACAAATCGACCCGGCCTAAGGTACAGTCACCTGGTATGGCAACTTGAAGTTAGTGTTTAGTACGCAACCTTTAGGCCACCCAACTCAATCTAGTGCTTATCATGAGGCGGTAGAGTAACACGAAAACAATTCAATAGTCAGTTCTGTCAATAGCCTACCAAAAAAATGATTGCTAAATAAATAAGGGGGTGTAACCGGTATTTTATTATTCTTCCTCCACATTTCATAGCAAATTGCATTCAATATTTCAGCGCTCTAAAAATTTTAATTATAGATATTTTGCTCAAAGTCATTAGCTGCTGTAATTTGCACAACTATTACCAATTTAAGCCACTTTACTTCGCAATCTATTGCCAAATTTAATTTTCAACTAATTCACTCCCTCAAACCACGCACTAAGATCAAAATAATTCTTGGCCGCCAAAAATCAAAGAGAAAATGAATTAAGCATTTCTGGCAAATTTCCGAGTTTGCTTGTTTTATCATATTTCATAATAACTTCGCTAACACGTTGCACAGTGTTTTTTGAGTGGTGTAAAAAAATGCGGAAATAAAAAATTTTTGTATGGACAGACCTGTTAAGACACGACTCTAGAAAAAAATTCAATTATTTCTTTCTACCAAAATTTCTTTTCGAAATCATGGAGAGCTCTTTTATTTTTTCACAAATCAGAGTTTCTTTATTCATTACTTTTCATAACGTTTTTGAAAGAGGTTGCCAAAAGAAGATATGAGTACCAACTTAAAAAAATTGTATACCAATCAGTAGTCACCTTTCTCTTTTTTTCGTTTATTTATTTTTCGCATAATTCGTGATAAGCAATTTAGTATGAAATAGGCAAATGTTGCGTAGTGATCTGGTAGGGATCCGTAATAGGGATGAACAATCAATTTCTCCTTTAATTATAATAAAAAACAAGGCAGTGAGAGTAAAGACGTTCTACTCTGTAGAGACTTCAAATTAATTCAACTCAAATCAATAAGTTATAGGAGGGGATAGGATTTGAGCATTTTAAATATCTGAGAGTATATTAAAGTAAGACCTTCTGCACACGTTCTAATCTCTCAATTGCGAATTGGTGGCAATGTGTCCAGACAAAGGAAGTAAAAAGCAATTTGAGATTGTAAGGGCCCGAGTGCTTCGAGCTATGACGCCGTATAAAACCTAAGATTGAGTAAGAAGTGGATATAACAAAGTTAATGTGACTATTGAATGAAAAATGGGAGCCAAAAACCACTTTCAGTTATTTGAATTCATGAACAGATTGAAGTAAAGCAATACAAGAAGATGACGCGAAAACATTTTGAGTTTGTGCGAAAGTAACATTAAAACATTTTTAATATTTAAAGAGTCGCCAGAGTTACTGTACCAGCGGACGAGCATATTAATTTCCCATTGTCCATAGGAACACCATTAGTTTTTCTAATCGTAGAAAATATTTTAAAATAAACATCATTTAGAAGGAAATTGGTAAACGAAAAACAGGTACTCATATTAATAATAAATAGAACGAAGAGCAGATGCGCTAAAATACTGTTTTTTTTGGCACTGCTGAAGATGCAATGAAAGGTTCCAAATATTCACTCTCAATTATTATCAACCATTGAGAGAAAACAGAATGAAAATCGAGCGGGGGTAATTTACGTAATAGCATTGTATGAGAAACTCTATCAAATGCTTTAGAAAAGCCCGTGTAAACACAGTCGATTTGAAAACCTACAGAAAACGGACAAATGACAAATCCATGCTGATTAAGCAAAATTGAACTCTTAGTTGAAAAGTACTTCTTTTCTTTTACAATTCCTTCGAAAAATTTGGTTATGTTATAAATATCATATAATAGAAAGCTTCGAGCTTTCACCATATCGAACGTTGCGTCGCCCATATTACATCTTATTGGGGTCACTGCGCGGATGTGTGAACATAGGTATACTTAGATGCTCAGACATAGGGAATCGGTTAAAATCGCTCTATACTGAGGAACACTGAACGAAGTCTCCTCTTCATTACGAAAGATGTACGGTTCGATGATGCCACCATGCCATAAACCGCACCAAGCAGTCAATCTTAGTGAATGCATTGTTGCTAGGTTGAACATTTGTGAATTGTATTTAATTGTATACCAGCCATGTGTGCATCAATCAATAACTGAAATGCTATTGAAACATATTCGGCAAAAATAATGCAGTACCTCCAATATCCGGAGTGGGCGGCTGAAGAGTAGGAACCCTTGAGGAACTAACTGTCTGACTGACGAACGAAAATATCAGAGTGGAACAAGCCGATAGTGACAAATTTAATATCGCATTCTTCCGATCTTCTTTTTGCAGCAAAAAGCAGAGCAATGGATAACATAATATCTCCATATGTCAAAAGTAGACGACCCTGGCCGCAGGAACCAATCATGGTCAATAGACACAAACGCGGCACAGATAGAGACATAAAAAGACAAGCCTATAGCAGAAAACTGACTACAAATGTGGTGAACCCAGATGAGGGTAAATAGAACTAGTCCACTTCGAGGTCGTCGTTTTGGGCCCTCCCGAAGTAACGTAGAGAATAGTTCCGTGAAGGGAGTTTTCCCAGAAGGCGAGGAGGGCTTGTTTTAGTGACCACACCATTCAACACGACGGTCGCTGTAAGTGCGAAGCCATTTAGAGCCCTACCTCACCCATCAAAAAAAACAACATTGTACTTGTGGTGTTGTCAATCTCACCTACATATTATATCAATATCAATATGTGTTATTACGTTACGTTCAACGTAACGTCGTACAGTATCTCGGGTACTCCCCTTCAGTTTGTTGACCAGATCAAAGATGAGATGCCTATTTTTTATTCAGTAATCATATCAATTTCAACATATATAAATCATATGCTGCATTGAGCTTTGTTCGTCGAAAGGGTTCTTATTTCACAGACCCCTACACTCTGAAATTACTCTATACATCTTTTGTTCGTCTAAAGCTTGAATATGCGGCATTCATTTGGATACCTCATCACGAATTTGCTATTCATAGAATTGAGCGTATTCAAAAGGTTTTCTTTAAATATGCCCTTTTTCCTTAAATTTCTGTACTCAAATCCCTTCGTTGAATTCCCGCCCTCTTTTGATTAACCTTAAGTCCCTCGAAAGCAGAAGAACTATTCTTTCCTGGCCTTTTATGCATGGCTTGGTAAGCCGTGCAATTGATTGCCCCGCATTACTGATAGCTAATTTCCTATTTCCGCGAGAATATTTCGTTTTAATGATCCTTTTCGAGATTTCCTCAACGAGATTTCGAATTCAATTTTGCTTGATTTTTTTAAGTCCAATTTTATTTTAGCGCTTTGTGCACTCTGTGTTATTGTTTTAATCAGTAAGAACCTGTAGTTTATTGAAATAAATAATTAAATAAATTCCATAGATGGTGAAAAAATTATATGAAACTGGTGTCGTCGAGGATAAAAAAAGGACTTGGAGGCCAAACTGGGGCTTTTAAAAGTAAAGTCTATGTGAGTAAGCTAAAAACGATGACAGAGCTGAAACACAACATTCGGATCGAGGTTGCTGAACTCAATAGAATGGATAAAGAAAACATGTTTAAAACTAGAATAATCATCGGTGAGGTAGGCAGCAGCACGGTAAAACGCTCAGGGAGGGGTCTTATCACCCCTGCTGTGGTTATTAGTTGTCAACAGTATCCTTATCAAATTCAACCGAAATGGAATTAAAGTAGTGGCGTACGCGGATGATATAGTGCTCTTGGTTTCAGGAATGTTTCCAACCATAATCAGAGAGATTATGGAAGGAGCTTTGGTATTACTCCGTAACTGGGCCACAGACTGTGGTTTAAGTGTAAACCCGAGCAAAATGGAACTGATGCTATTCACTAAGAAAACCAAGATACCAAACTTTAATCTCCCAAAACTAAACGGCGTTAGTCTAACATTAACCCAACAGACAAAATACCTAGGTGTTATCTTAGATCTCAAACTCAGCTGGAGGTCCAACGTAGAGTACAGGGTAAATAAAGCGAATATAGCACTTTGCACGTGTAAGAGAATGTCGCTGCTCAAAAACAGACCAGACTACACAGTCCCCGACCTGAACTTCAAGAAAGCCTTTACGGTACGTTTTCCATCGAGAGCCGAATGGAGCAAAGGGGAGGTGATTGGAAGATACGATATTGAAATCTATACCGATGGTTCTAAGAAGAACTGTGGTGTGGGAACTGGCGTCCATTCGGAGCTACTCAACCTATCTCAGTCAATTAGACTTCCTGACTGTGCCAGCGTATTCCAGGCAGAACTGTTAGCGATCAGAAAAGCATGCAAATCCCTAAAACTCTACAAGGAAGTTGATACAAGAGTATCTATCTTTTCAGGCAGTCAAGCAGCTATCAAGGCCTTAGACTCCAACTCCATTTCATCCAAGCTAGTCTTACAGTGTAGAGAGGAACTAGAATTACTTAGTCATCAGCTTGAAATTACTCTGATATGGGTTCCCGGTCATAGGAACATACGGGGTAATGAGATAGCGGATGAGCTAGCAAGAAAAGGTTCGACACTAGAAATAGCAGAGGCAGTGGCAGTCTCCACCGCACCCCATTACTTCACACTATCATGCTTCAGCCGAAAGAAGATGGAAGCAATTAGCTATATGTATTACAACAAAAAACACTTGGCCGTCGTACAAAATCCAATGGACGAATGATCTTTCAGAATGCTCTCGGCCAAACATCTCACGCATCACTGCAACCCTTACAGGCCATTGAAAAGTAGGGAATCATGCAGCTAGACTCAACCCAGCCTTCAATCCTATATGCAGAAGCTGTCAAGGGGTGAAGGAAAGTCTTTTCCACTAGTTATGTGAATGTCAAGAGCTAGCTAGGGCACGACTCTGCTCCTTCGGTAAGCCTTTCTTGCAGCAAATTAATGAGATCTCAGGCATCGAAATAAAGAATTTGCTGCTATACTTGGACCTCACTAAATGGATCTGACTTAGAACAGAAAACATCATTATACGAGGACAGTGGTAGTAAAACGGTGCTGGTCACTAATTAGGATTATTTCAGTGGATATACTCAACCCCCTCAACAACAACAACAACAACCATCATGGACACTTAAATTACGTAATTTTTCACAAATAATTGTTCATACAAATAGTGAAACCTGAAAGAATCTAAATTTTTATATATTATGTTTTGTTTCAAAACAACATCTAGGCGCTTCTTTTGAAAGACCCTTAGGAATGATTTCTGTTACAAATTTAAGGTTTTTATAACCAATTGAATTATATGGATGAGGGGTATTTATTGCATAATTTTTATGTTGCTTTTTAACTGTGTTTGTATTTTTTATATTACATTATTCATTGGCTTATGACCGCTTCTTCGATTTCTATCACACAATACTATGAACTTGCAACACTGTACTTTACATTGCAATTCCACCAGTGATACGGCTACTGCTGTTGTTTTGGGAAAACTTCAAAAATCACTCCGCTTCATAATCTCTTCCGCTAACTTGCCGCTTGAAGGAGGGAAAGAGGGAAGGACGAGCAAAGACAGGATATACGAGATGTCTCCACTGGAATTTCAGCTATTTCTTGGCACTACATTTATTTTCGTAGCTATGTACATGTGTTTGTATGCTTGCTACGTTTAAATTTTACTTTATTTTGCATTTTACAGCTTAATAAATGAATCAACCTGCAGCAGATTTAATTAACTTCATTTAGCGACGCTGCGCTCTAACTGAATGACTGCCTTCCTGACCGGTCAGTGCTCAGGAGTTAAGCTTTAAAAGACCATTCGCCATTGCAGGTTGGGGGAGGAGTTGTTAGTTATTGGCCGCGTGCCACAGCGCAGACATACCTACACACATACACACATACACACATACGAGTATATGTATAGTAGACATGCCATTAGGCCGGAGTGGGTCAGTGGGCGTTTCATTGGCTCGAATTAAATTATGCTGCAGATAATTGGTGCTTTGTGCTGGCAATTTTCTAGGTGCGCAATAGGCAATCTCGAAATATACGGTTGTATTAAATTTTGAAAATTAAATTTTTGGTTTAACTAATTTTGAGGCAATTAAAAATTGCTCAATTCAAATCAAGCATTGAAAATTTAATCAAAATTCATACATAAAATTATCCAAATGCAAATATAATGGGTGGCTTAAAAAAACAAAAAGTTGGTCAAACAATATAGCGGTCTCACTGGTGAGCCAGTGGTTTTGTGCAACATACGAGCCAAAGTGTTGAGTTGGTCTATCACGAATTATTCAAAATTTCCGCAAAGTTAATGAAATGCGAAACAACTGACTGCTTAAGAATGTTTATATGTTTGTACTCCTTTTTTCCTATCCGCAAATAAGGCATTGAAACGGTAAAACACCTAATAAGCAGAAGCGAAGCCTATTTTGTGGCGCTTACACGCTATTAATTTAAGTTAATTTATGCCACGTAGAATTATTGAAGCGCCAGAAGCAGAGATTTTAGGTGGTTAACATGAAATTTATACGCGCCACAATAATAGGCCACAACAGCGAAAGTAATAACACCAATAACAACAACACTAAAAGCGAACAATCTTAAAACAAACAGCCGCTAAGCGTTACCTACAATATGTCAGTCAGCTATTCAGTCAGCCAGTCAGTCTGCAAATCTCTTCAGCCGCGTCAATCATTTACTTTCTCTCTCTCCCCCTTCTCCATTTACTTATTCAGCCCTTCACTCCTTCACCCATCAACCAGTCAAGCAGTTATTTTGTGGCTGGAATTAGAAAGGTCAGGGCAGGACCCTGAAAGAGTTGGTTTGTTAGCTGTTGCCACCGATTTGCGGTTGAAATGATTGGTCTTTGCTGTTGCGCTATTTGCGTGTGGGTGGATGTGGAGGGGCGTTAAGTGCGTTATGTGGCTGGTTAACTGCTTTAATTGAAATTAATAACGCGGCATTCAAAATGTTTGAGAATTGTTTCAATTAAGTAGCAGTTCTCCTTGAATTACCGAAATTATGGAAGCTTGTGGTTGCATAAATTGTGGGTATTTAAATTTTTGTGTTTTTTTTTGCTGTTGACTTGAATTGATTTTCTAGTATGAAAAAGTTGATAAGTCCAAATGTTTTAGTGTGGGTGATATTTGCCAGAGGAAATTGGAAATTTTTGAACTCGTTGATTTAATTGAAATTCAGCCCATTTAGTTGAGTGTTTTATTGCGTTATCTTTTAGCATTGAATATTGCTCAATGACTTTTTTTATTATAAACATGGTTTCGGCCACTTTTGTACTAAATAGTACAAAAATATTTGAGCTTAAATGCTTGAATTGCTTTTTGGAATGTCAGCATGAAATCGGCAACTGCATGGAGCAGTTTCATGGAAGCTTTAATTTCGCTGGCGCCTTCATTCGAGGAAATATTGGGCCAATAATGCCGCCTAGTATATTATACTAGTGCATAGTTGACTTATGTAGACCCTTCCTCACTATCACTATTTTTCTCTTAAATTCCAGGCAATGTTTTTACATATCCTTTTCTAAGTCACGGCAGTTATTTATTTGCTACGTCAAATTTGCTACGTCAAATTCTATATTTCTAAGTCGTTTAGGTTATACTATAGGTATAATTTTTCAGCCATACTCTACACTTAGCTTTATCGGGCGCTTACAGTTTACTTACATCTTTTGTACGATCTAAGTTGGAATATGCCGCCTTTATATCGCGGCCGTACTTCCTTTACAATATTAATAAAATTAAATGAAACATTTTATTCGTTTCGCTCTTTAATCCCGCAATTTTGTTGATCCGATTCCTCCGTATGATACAAGATTTGTCTTAATAAACTTAAAGTTTTACAAAAAACAGGAAATTCTCTTCCACTGTTCTTTATTTTTTGGATAAGTATCATCAGCAGAGTAATAGACTTCCCATTTCTTTTAGATCCGACACATCGAACATTGAAAGTCTTTAATAAAACTTCAAATTCTTTGTCTTTTGTTTTTTCGTCTTTTAAGAAAACTTTTAAATTGTCACAAATGCCGTTGTGGTGGGCTTTGAGAAATTATTTAGGTATTTATAAATTTTCTAAAAATAAATAAATAAATATTAGATATGGGAATAAGTTTCCGTTAAACAATTAAATAATTTAAACAATTAAATAATACATGATATTATGTGAAGTATGTGCCATTGGAAGCTACAACTTTATTCCATCTTTCAGGCAGCATACCGATTCCTCTGACGAAAAATTTGAATTCTTTTCACTTGATCTATTCATAGAGATATGCGATGCTCTCGTAATAAGGGCTGACTGCATTGATAGGAACATATGGTAATTCGAGGGTGCAATGTCTGGGGAATGCAGCATGTGGGGCGAGATTTCCCAATTCAGTCCTTCTAAATATGTCTGGACCGATGTAGAATATTGTGGGCTGGTGTTGTCATGCAGCAAAATCAGTTTGTCATGCCTACCATCCCATTCCGGCCGCTTTTCTTTGAGAGCTCGATACAAACACATTAGCTGCAGTCGGTAACGATCGCCAGTGATGGTTTCAGATGGCTTAAGGAGTTCATAATAGATAATAGATCTGATCCTACCAGATGCACAATGTAACCTTTGAAGCATGAATATTTTTTTTCGCTGTCGATGGACCTGGTTCAACTGGTAATAGATCCATTTTTATCGCCAGTGACGATGCGATGCAGAAAACCTTTTCTTTTCTACCGTTCAAGAAGCATCTCACACGTCACCAAACGTCTCTCGATATCACTCTCCTTCAATTGTTGTGGCACCCAGTTACATATTATCAAGGGTTCGATATGCGTCTTCATCCAATACTTGTTGTTTTTGAGTATCTTCGAATTGTTTCGGTGCCCCTTCGCTCGTTCGATCTTTATCACTCACGTCGAAATTGACACTTTGGAAGCATCGAAACCACTCCTTACAAGTTGTATTTGGTGGAGCGTGATTACCGTAAATATACGACACGTTCCAGCTGCATTTTTCTTTAAAAGTTAATAATGAGAAGCATGACTTCCCGCAAATGCTGTTTTTTCGGGACCAAAGTAGACATTTTTGACATCAGATGAATCCTTTTTCATTTACGCTTCAAACGAATGTCAACTACTGCGATCGAGACCTCACATATACACCTTGAAATCACCAGTACATATATTACTAGAGCGAGCACAAAAATAGTATCAACAGCGATACCCCCTTTACAAGGGCGGAAACTTATTCCCATACCCAAGATCACTTAGACGCTTAGTGGAACATGAAAAGCTAAATAAATAAAAGCTATTCAACACATTAACCTAAAATAAGTACCGTTACTTACCCCTACTATGCTTTGCATTATAAATTGAGCTGTCAGCCTTCCATGCATTTATTCATATCATTGGTGAAAACTTCTATGGTTGCTGTTCATACGAATATTTGCTGTACTTACTTTGTGTAAAATCCATTCGAAATATTTAATTTGCATTAAAATCATTTTCTTTTAATAATTTCGTCCTTTATTTGTAATATTATTTATAAGTTTTTAATTTTTTATTTATGTATATATGTCTGTATATATATTTCGCCCAGTATATAATGAGATACTGATTCCTTTGCATTTTATATATTTTGTATTGTATATATTTTTATTTTATTATAATATATATAGAGTTAATTCAGTTACATATATTTATATATATGTCGATTTCAATATACATATAACTATAATATATATTTGTTTTTCATGTTTTTGTTTATATTATATAAACTACGCTATGAGACTTAAATTATTTATGATATTATATTTATTAACATTAGTTATTAAACTATTTTATTCTTCGTAAACATTTATTCTATTGAGAAATTTACAAATCGATAGGTGTTTTGAAATCATGAACAGTTTTATTAAAACTAATTTAAATAATAATAATATAAATAATTTAAATAAAATATTGTAAGAAATTTTATTTCGTGAAGCATCACCAATTGTTTTTTCGTTTGATATAGTTAACTATTTATTTACGAGGTATGAACTCTAAATACCGGGACTGACCTTGATTTGGAAGAAGTACGCATACACCGGATTTTATAGATTACCAGTTGTTAAGAGCAAAGCTTTCTATCTGTAATGCAGTACCTCTCGCTCCTGATTTGGTATAACCATACCTTTGATTAAAGTAGCATTTAGATTTATATTTAATAGTATTTAGATTAGAGCTGTATTTTCCTGTTTTTGTTTCGCCGTAACAATGTTAAGTGTAACAGAAAGATAACGAATTGTTGTGAAATATCACAAGAAGCGTGGAAAAGTATCTACTGAAATTCATGATACGAAAATCAAGATAGTTTCAATGAAAATTTTTTTGTGGATACAGGAATTTCTAAAGTTTCATAATTTCTCCAAAATACTAGCGACGTTGCCACATCGTTAATGGTAAATATATCATATATTTTGGTCTTTTGAAATTTAAAAAACTATATACCGGCTCTCTGAAGTCTTCTATTTTTGCAGCTTGCGAGTATAAATGCGAAACTATTTTTTATTTTATTATTTTATAAAATTGAATTTGAATTGAATTGAAGGCAGTTGAAACAAAAATTAATTATAATTTTTAAATTAATTATAATTTTTTAAATTAACTATAATTTTTCTCATCTGTCGATGAAGATATCGTAGTACAAATATCAAATGGCTAACTTGGCTGCCAATGTCAATAAGTTTTTATAGCATACTGAAATTTATAAATTATTGAATTGATTTTTGATTGTTGCAGTATTCAACAATATAATTAATTATTTGAATACTTAAAGTAGAGATATTATTCTCGAAAATAGAAGTGTATTCTATCAAAAAACTATCGGTAATTGTTCATTAAAAAGCGCGCGTTACTCATATGTCTACATTTTTTTGCTGCAATGTTGGTACAACTGTCCTCTATATTGTCGAAGAGTTTGAGTTGACAGATCACGTTAGTTTGTTTTTGGCATTTAATTACAGGGTGAACTTCGCTCTGCTTGTATCTGTAAAATAGCTTACGACATCAACGTCAAAATTGTTCTAATGACAGTTCAATATATAGTTTATAAGCCATCAAAAGCATTTGCGTCTCAGTTTTGTTGAATTTTTTTTTCTGTGATGGAACTCAAACGTAATAGTGTGATTGCGTTATATTTGGCTGGAAAATCACAACCAGCCATTGTTCGTGAGCTCAGTCACCTCAAAGTGAACAAAATGTTTGTGTATCGCACCAAAATGGACCAAAAAAACCGCAACAACGCCAGAAAGGGTTCGGAAAGTAAAGGCTCGACTTGAACGAAATCCACGTCGAAGTGAAAGAAAAATGGCCAAAGACCTGAAAATATCGCAAGACAGCATTCGACGCATATTAAAAAATGAGCTCACGGTCAAGGCTTACAAGTTCCAAAAAGCACACGATCCCCAGCAAAAAAAAAAAAGGTCGGTGCGAAAGAGCAAAGGAGTTGTTGCGCTTGCACGAACGTGGCGAATTTCCTAACATTGTGTTTTCTTTTTTTTTTTTTTTTTTTTTTTTTTTTTAACTTTTTATTTGTTTATTGAATCTGCCTTTTCAAAGGCCTCACAATAAGTATTCAAATCTTAGAACTTAAAAGAAAAATTTTATTTTATCTCATTTTCTACAATAAATAATTATCAAATGGCCCTCTACTCATCGGGGTGGTAGGTCATTTCTTCGAAGCCTGGTCGTATGTTGCGTACTCAGGAGTTGACGTGCGAACGGGTTCGGGTGATCTTGCAATTTCAACTGATAGTTTTCACGAACTTTTTTGAATACTTCCTTCACCATCGGTACATCTAGGTCCCTATGGATGTTGTCGTTTCTTATATACCACGGCGCTCCAGTTATGGTTCTTAAAATTTTCGACTGTGCTCTCTGTATAAGATCGATACTGGAACTGCTGGCCGTTCCCCACAATTGGATTCCATAAGTCCAAATTGGTTTCAAAATTGCCTTGTACAAGAGGACTTTACAGTCAAGGCTCAATCTTGATTGCTCATTAATTAGCCAGTGAAGGTTTGAAGCTTTGATTCTCATATTAAGCCGCTTTGCCTCGATGTGGCGTCTCCATGTTAAACGCCTATCTAGTTGAACGCCAAGGTATGTGACGTGATCAGACTGTGGTATGCGTACGTTGTTAAGGGTAACCGAGGGACAGTCTCCTCTTCTAAGCGAAAATGTGACATGTTTACTTTTTATTTCGTTCACTTTTATTCTCCATTTTTTCAGCCACTTTTCTAAAAGTCTGAGATATTTATTTAGCTCTCTAGATGCCAGAGACGGATCATTTTGAGAACTAAGCACAGCGGTGTCGTCAGCGAATGTAGATATAGTCAAACTATCGCACTCGGGCAGATCAGAAGTATAAATTAAATACAAAATTGGGCCTAGTACACTGCCTTGAGGGACACCAGCTTCAATTTCATATTCATGAGTCACATAATCGTTGCATTTTACTCTGAATTGTCTGTTTGTTAAGTACGATTCCAGAACTTTGTGTGTAATAGGTGGCAAACAGCGTTTTATTTTATGTATGAGACCCTCATGCCAAACTTTGTCAAATGCCTGTGCCACATCTATAAAAATTGCTGAACAGTATTTTTTAAGTTCAAAACATTTTCTTATTTCCGCAGTTAACCGATTTACTTGCTCGATTGTCCCATGTTGTTCTCGAAAACCAAACTGATGTGGAGGGATTATATTACGTTCGTTTAAAAACGGCATCATTTTGTTTCTCAAAACTTTTTCAAATAATTTTGACAAACACGGCAACAAACTGATTGGTCGATAGGACGATGGCACATTTAAGTCTTTGCCCGGCTTAGGAATCATTATTATTAAAGACGTTTTCCAGCTCTTTGGAAAAATGCCTATCTCGATGATTGCATTAAATATTACAGACAGCACAATTATAGCGACTTGCGGTAGATTTTTTATTGTGTTTTCTGATGAAAAAAATTTCCCAATTGAGCAGTTCATAAACACTCAAAACGATCGTGTTTACTTGACCGAACGCTCATACGAGAATTTGAGCCTACTCGAAGCAATTTTCCATCGCAAGTAATGGTTTGGGCTGCAGTGACCGCTGATGGACGCACTCAAAGTCAAGTCAAAATCAAGTCAAAGTGAATGCGACTTATTATCGGAAAAATGTTTTAGAGCCGTGGACACGCAAAAATTTCGGTCGTAGACCATGGACGTTCCAACAGGACTCGGCACCGTCTCATATGCCAGGGATTATACGAGAATGGGCCAAAATATCTCAAGGTCACAGTCGTGCAGCATGCAACTCATTTTTTGACCGTTTGAAGGCTATAGTCAAGGCAAAAGATGGTCATATCGAGCTAAAGT
Source organism: Anastrepha obliqua (assembly GCF_027943255.1). Lineage (NCBI taxonomy): Eukaryota > Metazoa > Arthropoda > Insecta > Diptera > Tephritidae > Anastrepha > Anastrepha obliqua. The sequence goes on along the minus strand of NC_072893.1, from coordinate 58,027,894 downwards.
GAATATATGTTAAAATTGTAATCATTTTTAAACAATTTTGTCTTTGAAATCAATAAAAACTAATTTCACAAAAAAAAGTTATGGTGTTTTGAATAGGTAACACTTCATATCATTCAGCCTGTATACAGTCAACCGCAGGTGTGCTCTGCGTAGGAAACGGCCCAATTTATGGAAAGAAAACTCATAGATCTTGCACCGTGATAACGCACCGTCTCACAATGCTCATATTGTGAACACTTTTTTGAGCAAAAACTCGACAAATATCATCGAAGAACCACCGTATTCACCGGATTTAGACCCCTGTGACTTTTTCCTTTTCCCAAAAGTTAAATTGGCACTTCGCGGGCGCCGCTTTGAGTCGATAGAGGCCAATAAGGAGAATTCGGTGAAAAGTTTAAAGGTGCTTCGGCGACTGGACTAGGCATATGTGTATTTCTTCCAATGGAGCCTATTTTGAATTGATGATTAAACAATTATTTTGCGTTTTATTGAACAATTGCCGACACTTTTTTGACAGAATGCATTAGGGATTATGGATTGCGGCATCCATGATATTTAAGTATCGAAAGTCCTGAGACTAAGAGATATGAATCCCGTTATATTTTTTTATCTTTTTTATATTAAATAATTAAAATATTAACCCAAATTACGTAATATTTTCTTTTTGACAGTAAAAAATCCTTTTCCGAAAAATATTTGGGCCGTTGATTTGTGATTACCGCCAAATTGAATGCAATCTTGATGAGTAAAATTTACCAGAAAGCATCATTGCCATCAGTTGCGAAGATATTTGGAAGAACTAGCCAACCTTGGATTTTACAAGAGGACAACAATCGTAAGCATCGAAGCCGATGATGTATAGAGTGGAAAAAGCAAAATGATATTGGTTTGTTTCAGTGTCACCCTATTGAAAATGATTTAACAATAGTTAAGAAAAAACCCTAAGAAAAATAAATATGGACGGAAAAACAAGTAGCAAGACGAACTTGGCTGATTTCGACCCCGATTACCTCCACAACTTGCACAGAAATTAACACAAAGTGTGACTCGAGGATGTGAAGACATTTTACTGAATATATTGTGTATAAAAATATTATAAGCCCACACAGTGCGGTTTGTTAGAATCTAATTCGTCAAACAGTTTCTAAGTTTTAGCGGGTAGGCTTCTATTAGACGGACTGTATGAGTTTGAGCTTGTTTTGAGCTGAGGAATTAATATTCAAAACATATTTTAACCCCTGATGGTTGGTGGTTGGGCTTGCGAAAATCTACAAAGGCGGCAGGGCTGTACTATTGTTTTGCTTAGGCATACCATCGGGGCCACTAATGTTAGCGAAGTCAGCTTGGAAATGTCAGACTTGTAAGGGTACATGACTAGGTGGAATAATAACTAAAAATAGTACGTCCCCATCAGACTTGTTTCGAATCGGGGGTAACAGTTAAGTGTTGCACCTCGCTGCCCACCTCAGTGAGTAACTGTGGGCTTACTGCGCCACTGGAGGTTATGGCGCAACGGACATTCTTTCTCCAACACTTGCAATAAAAATCAATGATAGGTAGACTTAACCTCAAACGATCTGAAGATCGTATGGAATTAGTATTAATAAAAATATTAGAATCCTCACAGAAGTTCTAACAGTGTATGGAAGAACAAATCATCACAAACAATCATTGCTGGTTTACAGGGGGGAAGATTAAACCGCCAAACATGTGCTGACATCGAGCTCTGCATGAGCAGGACAAACACCTAAGTATATAAGCACATTTTACCAAAGAAACAAATAAAACTCAATAAAATATGAGATATACAAAAATTTATTGAGGAAGTTTGGTCCACGAAAATACTTCCAATCCATGAAGGCGGCACTGTAGGTGTCGTATTGCTTAACCGTACATAATAATAATAATGTTAAAATGCTTTTAAAAAACAAAAGGCTTATTGAAGGTTCATACCATATACTGTAGAAGGACAAGTCATGGTTTCGCCACTAAGACAATGGGCTGGCCGCATGGACTCTCAAAAGCTTTCAAATCAAGTACAGCATTCCAATATTAGACCAACTGCTTCAATAGTAGGATCTTGTGCCGTGCGACTTGTACGTTTTTCCTGAGGTGAAAACTACATTAAAAGGAACAACGTTTTAGTTCCTTGAGCTGAAACTGTGAAAGAGATAGCAGCATGTGTTCAGAGGCAGACAGATAAAGACTTTGAGCGCTGTTTCGAACAGCGGGAGATTTGAATGGAACAGTGTAGTGATATGATAGAAAAGCGACGTAGGTATATTGAAGGTAATAAGAAGTAAATTTGTATGAATTGTAGATAAAAGTTTAAATAGTTAGTCTCGTTATTTAATAGGTACACCTCGCATATGTACCTTAACTGACTATGTATACTCGTATACCATTTTGCTTTTTGGTGATACACTTTACGAACTAAAATGTTTACAAAAATTAGTTAAACTTTTTAATATTGAATATTGTTCGATGCGATTTCTCAATTAATTATTTTGCATTTAACTTATTTCATTATACAAATATTCAAATTAGTGTCACTATTATTCCTTATTTTTCCTTAAAATATAACCGGTAAAGGAAAAACGTATAATAGTTTCCAAATATTTATGAAGAGATTTTGATTTTGGAAACAAACATTTACATATTTAGTAATTTCTTTATTTATTTATGTATACTTTTCTATATATTTACCGATATATTAATTTAAATAATTCCTTTTCCTTTCTTTGAAAATGTATAAAAAAAATTGCGAATGGGCAAATGAAACAAATAGAACCTATGTATTCTTTATGAAATGCTTGGCCGGCCTCTTTTTTAATTTAGAGAGATTTTTATGACCAATTCGAATGATGGCTGGTTTTTTGTTTATCTCTGAGAATGATAACAGAGCTTCTGGGCGAGATCCTTCACGTGTTTGTTTATTCGAACTTAATAACTCATAAGGATACAATTTTTATGCCGTGTAGCTTGGTGACTAGTTGTCTTGGTAGTCGCTCTTTTTGGAAGAACTTCTTGGGATCCGGTAGCTCAATCGTTAAGCGTTTTAAGTTTAAGTTAACCATTTCATTAGCTCTTTGGGAGTTGCAGCGATCTGCTCAGCAAATGAAATGATAAGCAAAGACAACCCTTTTTGCATAATTTCAGGCAGGAATAAATGTAAACAGAAGTTCCTTAAACACACACACAAAGATTTGCTACTGCCTATTGAGGAACGTGAACTTCAAGAAAGTGGATATCAGTCCTAGCACCAACGCCAATTGTAATCGTGTACAAGTCTTGACTAGGACGGATGAAAAAAAATTGGAGCTGCTAGGTGTTTTAAAATATGTCACTAAATCCTTGATGTGGAGGATATTCAAAATATTAAATATTACAGTTACTTGGAAGCAAGCATTTATGCAAATATAAACCCGCTAAATAGCAACAAAGTGGCACACTTATACCCCTTACGCGTAGAAGGTGATATGCCTTGCAAGCATTAAAGCTTGCAAAATTAGTGCCCCGGCTAAATACCGAGCTATTGTTTTTTTTTTTGTGCCTTTCAATCTGTTTCAAATTTTACCGATTTATGAAAACAGCAGTGTAGATTTTTGTGTTCTCCTTCCCTCCAGAGATTTCCCACGTCCTCATAGCAAGTGGAGCAAAGATTATTTTGTATGTCGACAATGAGCATGTCTGTCTCAAAACCCCTCGTGAAATTGGTCGAACTGGTTGCTGGCGCAGAAAGCCTCGTCAGATCTATTTCAGGACAAATCTACAAATGTTTCGTACCGTGCATTAAGTATAGCTTGATTTCCGATTTTTTTCGCTATAGATCCTGAGTCTGATTTATATTTGGAATCTTCGATAGAGGTTATACAACATAAAAGCCTCTGCTCCATTTTAGGATTAAGCCAATACCGAAATGGGTTGGTGCGTGACTACCAATCGGTACGCATATCCGTGCATGAAACACCAAAATCAAGAAAAGTTTTTTTCTAATAGCGGTCGCCCCTCGGTAGACAATGGCAAACCTCCGAATGTATTTCTGTCATGAAAAAAGCTGCTCATAAAAAACCATTTACCGTTCGGAGTCGGCATAAAACTGTAGTTGCCTCTATTTGTGAAACAACATCAAGACGTACGCCACAAATAGGAGGAGGAGTTCGGCCAAACACCGAACAGAAGTGTACGGCAATTAGTAAAATTTTTGTTTTTTTGTGGTCTTTCTCCGAAGCTTACTCACAGAAAGTTGCACCAAATAATGTATAAAGATGAGAAGCTGCAGTCCTGAGCCGTTCCGGTATCTAAACGCACTTAGCTTATCACACTCTTACGAAATGGCTTAGATAGTGAAGCAGGAGAATATTGGAACTTCTTCGTTTTTTTGTTTTTTAGATCTTCTAATATGGTTAGGTCGACTGCTGTAGTCTCATTGAAAAACTCTTCAAATTCTTCAGCTGCACTTCTCGTTTCTCCACGAAAATTGCGAACGATATTTAGCACATTAAAACCCAATCTGTTCTAATCAAATTCATATATGCACCAGCTTTAAATGCTCTTCGCAAGTTTTAGTATTGGAATTGAAGCGTTTAGGGACACATTTTTCTTCCAAGAGCTCACGATCGCGTATCTTCGACATGCACACGTAGATATGGTTGCCAGCCATTTCTTATATGTACTTATATAAGAAATCAGTTTGAAAATGGTAAAAAATATAACAAAATTTTTTTTTAGAAATTTTTCGAATTTATGTATATTGAATTATAAGATTTGCATTAAATAGCAATTTCATTAATTTGTTATTTTTGTTGCTTTTTCGGTTTATTTTTCAGGTTTCCTTTGACGTTTTTTCGGCTATGAACATTTCAGCCAGCTTCTTTTATATTTATTTACCTTGTATATTTATACGTTTTTTGTTTGCAGTTTCTAACATTTTTTATTACAATTAATTTTATTTTGATTTATTTTTTATTTAGTTAATAAAAAATGTATCCTATTCAACGATTGACAATTTTTTATTGTATATAATTTGTTTGTTCACATTGCAACCTTTTTCGTTGCAATGCAGTTTTAGTCGCTCTACACTGCTGGATATTAGCCTATTCGTAATGCATATATACATACATATTTATATATATGTATATGTGATATTTATAGTTCTATGCTAATCTCTGATTTAATTTTTTTTATATATCTCCTTACATCGTAAGTAATGTATTGATGTGGTTAGCTATGCATGTATGTATGTATGTATGTTAATGTAGCAATTTGATTCTTCTAATAATGGCACATATTTTTATTGTATTTCAACATTTTTCAGTTTGTCTGCTTTTCTTTAAACTAGAAATTTATTTTTCCTATATTGTGATGCAATTTTAGGTCCAAAAAAAATGAATTATTTCAAAACTCCGTTATATTTTTTATTATCGCTTGCGTTTCTTATAAGTATATACACCTGTAATACATATTAGTCATATATTTTATGTATATACACATAAAATCTTAAAATAGTTTTAGTTGTTTATTCTGATTTCAAGCCTTCCTGTCAAATCGGCTTTTTATTATTTCTTCATTTTTGATTTCTTCTTATGAAACTTAGTCATTAGCCTAATATGTTTTATTCTCTTTCATGAACTATACATATATACATATTTTATGCTATCCTACGACTACGAATGCTTAAGTAACCATAAAAAAAATATTAAAAACAATTACAATATAAAAAGTATTAGTGGAAAAGATTATTGTACATAGAACAACTTTTGTACGCCACACGTGCAAATAACTTAGGGCGTTTTCACATCTTTACTTCAACCGACACCTTCAAACGGGATTTTGCGTCAAATAGAATACAGAACAGCAGGTAGAAACGCCAGTTGAAATTATTTGCGTGTGAACACTCTGCTAATGTGGGGCAAATTAATCACCCTATCGGTAGATTTATAATTTTTGCAAATGGCTTCATAGTTCAATCATATTTGACACTTTCCAACTGCACAGCTGCAGTAATCAAACAGATAGGTACAAATAAAGATTTCCATCACTCAAAATTTGTTTTTTATTTAGTAAAAAGGCTATTCAAAAACAAAATTGGACAATTAATTTTGCGCTACCTTGGCGATAATGCGATAATATGCACAATTTTTCACGAGCAAAACCCATGAAATGTGATTTTGTTGGGCTACATCAAATGCAAAAGGCAGACAAATTGACTAGTTCACTTAAGTTGGTATCCGCAACTGGTCGTTTTAGCTTAGTAAAATTCAAATTTAGAATAAATAAAATAAAATAAAATTAAATTTTAAATTTAATTATTTTAGAAGAAAACTCAGGCTTGCCTAAATGAAAGAATGACAGAATACAAGATTGCGCCTCCCGAATTCGCCGTGTCGTAAGAGCCCATGAATAAAAAACAAACGAAAGGGGAATTACTTGTTTGTGAAGAGGAAGAGTAGGCGAAATTAATGGAAACAATCAAGCACAAGAAATTATATGCACACACAAACTTTCTTGTCACGGCGTTTTCTATATAAAAATATAAACAAACTGCATTTGAAGGCTTTATTTTAGTTTGTGCTTTTATAATTTATTACGCGGCATTTCATGTTCATTAGCTTATTTAGTTTAAACATTACAAACATTTTCACAAACATATAATATGTCCTTCTTTTGTTTGTTTTGTTCGTTTGTTTTGTATTGCAAAGGGAGCTGACGTCAGACTTGTCAAAATCGCGAAAAATATAGTAATTGTTTTGACAAGGCGCCACCTATGGTACTCAATTCGCCTTGGTTGAGGGTGGTATTATGAGTTGCGAGGCGAATGAATCTTCACAAGAATTTATTTGTTTTGTATTGAGAATAGCGGGGCGAGAATGGACTAACTAAAATGCGGCGAACGAGCGGAGTAAATTTTTAGATATCATCACTATTTCAGATGACTTTTTCTTACAATAAATTAGCTTTGAAATGTGAAATTGTCAAATTTGGATTTTTTGTTATACTAACTTTTATTTATTCTCGCCACTCATAATACCAATTCGCACAATTTTTGCGTCTCCCGCTCATTCGCTTCGCCACACAAGTTTGCTTCGCAATTCATATTATCACTCTGAGCGAATGATTTATTCCGATTTCACTTTTAAGACACATCAAAAAATCTGATTTCTAAGGTAATTTGACGCTTTCTGATTTTGCACTTATATCTGGTTGGTTTTGGAAGGTAGCTATAACTAAAAAATATTTACAGTAGCAGCTCTTAAAAACTAAGGTACTCTAATCAGGCTTTTCTCTGTTTCTTGTTCTTATCGCGATTGCCCACTCGTTCCTTGTGATCGGATACTAACGCGACTATAATAAATAAATAAATAATTGGCGCGTACACTTCTGTTAGGTGTTTGGCCGAGCTCCTCCTCCTATTTGTGGTGTGCGTCTTGATGTTGTTCCACAAATGGAGGGAGCTACAGTTTCAAGCCGACTCCGAACGGCAGATATTTTTATGAGGAGCTTTTTCATGGCAGAAATACACTCGGAGGTTTGCCATTGCCTGCCGAGGGGCGACCGCTATTAGAAAAATGTTTTTATTAATTTTGCTTTCACCGAGATTCGAACCAACGACCTCTCTGTGAATTCCGAATGGTAATCACGCACCAACCCATTCGGCTGCTGCGGCCGCGACTATAGTTAGACGACTAAATCGTCTAGAGTACCATATTAACGAATTCTTTTAATTGAAAATATAAATGGAACAATGTTGCGGCTCGACAGCGAGTGAATGCCCTGTATGCAAATAGCGAATGGATCACCCTATATCTTCTAGTTGTTAAGGAAAACTAAAACAATCTAAAATTTATGATCCACGATTACAAGGGAAAGCAATGAAGAAGTTGCAGCTGTATTTAGGTTTGATTACATTTATAAGGGAATTTAGGGAAGTTAGGGCCCTTTTCCCACTTCAGAATAATAAAGAATTAATTGTACTAATTATACTAATATAATTTTTTTATTCCAGGTCAGGTTCATTTTTATTTCAAACTACATTTGAACTGATGCTCACATTTTTTTTATTAAATGAAATAAATTTTAATAAAATGAAATAAAATTGTATTTTTATACCAAAACACCTCGATCTGATTCAACACCGAAAAAATACACGCCCGCATACGCGAAGTGGAGCATAACATATGCTTAAAAATCTTAGCAGCAGAATCTCTGATGCCTTTATTTTATTTACTCTTAACAATAAAATTCCATGCAAAATGGCCCATTTCGAGAGCTCATTTTTCTCTCGTATATTAGACTGTTGTTTCCAATTTCAATAGCATTCACAGGGAAAGATTCATATATGAACATATGTACGTTTTCACATAGTTTGTTTGTCACACAATTAAGTGATGATATTATATACCAGTTAAGTTGAAAATAGGGTTTTAAAACAATTAAAATAAAATTAAGTCTTATACATACATACATACATACATAATTATAAAACGCTCAGTCAAAGGAAATTGTATTCAAAAGAACAAGTAAAAATTAAACTTGTTGAATTACAAGAACAAAATAAAACATTTATAGCAAGATATATAACAGGGATAAGAAGCAAGTTTATTAATGTCATACAAATGAATCGACGGCCAAATGAAAACAAGTGAAATAAAATAAAATAAGACGAAATGAAATGAATTGTATGCAATTGAATTAATTACAACGACAACAATTGCAACACAAAGGTGTAGTGAATAACTGTATATCAATTTGAATGAAATGCATTCACTGCTCGTCGCCATACGAAGAAGGTGAGAATGAGATTCAGAGTGAGAGATAATTAAAAGGGAGCCAGTGTTGCCATAAAAAAATGTGTGTCTTCCAAAATTGTTAGAGCAAGCGAATAAGTTTTTCTGCATAAAAATATTTATTTTTTAACGGTAGAAAAAAAGGAGCCAGTTTTGACATAGAAAAAAAATTTTTTTTCTAAAATTGTCCGAGAAAAAGAAATTATGTTCCAAAATTGTTAAAGAAAGGTAGTAAGTGTTTCTGATAGAAGAGATATATTTTTTATCGGTAGAAAGAAGAGGAGGAAAAGATATTTCTTTCGAAATTGTAAAAGAGAGGTGATACGTTTTTTCTGATTAAAGGCACTTATTTATAATCGGTACAAAAAAAGAAGCCAGTGTTGCCATAGTAAAAATAATGTTTTTCCTAAAACTGTCAGAGATAAAGAAATTGCCTTCCAAATTTTCATACAGAATACAGATACTTATTTTTTCATCGGTACAAAAAAAAAGAAGTCAGTGTTGTCATAGCAAAAAAATATTTCTTCCAAAAATTGTCAGAGGAAGGTAACAATATTTTTTTCCGAACAAAGCTAATTTATTTTTCTTAAAGTACCTGCAGCTCTCTCATTAATTTAAATTTACAAACAGTTTAAAAGAGTTAGAAAAAAATTGTAGTAAAAAAAACAGAATATTTTTGTATTTTCTTGATTTTTTGATTTATATAGTCGAAGGATAATTTTCATTTTTATAAAAAAAATCTCTCATGTGTGCTTAGGTAATGAGGGGTGGATTATCCTATCACTTGGGAATGATTTTTATAATACGAAAAAAATAACACCCTATCAGGCAAATTGGTTTTTGACGTGATAACGTCTTATAATTCGATGTAGCTGGCTGCACGCACCAAAAAATGCGGCGTTACCTTGCTCATGCGGCGTTACCTTGCTTGAACTGCAAGGGGGAGCGCGGAACGAACGACAAAGAGAATTGGCTCCCGCGTTCGGCAACGTTCAACATCTGGCTCTCTCCTACTTGAGTGAGCATATATATGTATGTATTTGCGCATATGTATATAAATTCACATACTTGTATTTGCATATACCTTCTTCCTGTGTGCATGGTAATGAACCATTTCTCTATGAGGATTATTAATTTGATTTACTTGAAGAAATTAAAATAAAACCAAGTGTATCATCATCCTTACCGAATTCATAATTAGAATAGTTGTTAATAATACCTGTTGTTTTAATGTTTTCATTATTAATTTATAGGATAGAATAGGACGATGATAGGAAAAGTAGGAAATGAAAGGGAGTGTTTCGAGTTTAATGTGTCTTGAAAAGTCAAATCGATGATGGTGCCTCTTAGTGTTGTTGACTTATTAACATCTGATGCACAATCGAAATTGAACATATCTGATTCCATTTACCTCCTTCTCTATATCCATACAAAATATCTATCAAACAAATAAAATTAAAATTTTCTTTTGAAAAATGCAGCCATTCCATCAGTATTTTCTTATGACGTTGCCACGTTAAACTATCGTCCGTAAACCGACTTTACAGACAACCTGTTTTTGTCTACCTTTGTTAGTGAGGACAATTTGCTTTGCTTAATAGGTATATTAAGCTAAATGGAAGGATGTAAATTTTTTTGCATTTCACTTTTAAGAATTCAAGCAAAACTTGAAAAAAAGAATTTCCGTTTAACAATAAAAAAAAAATTATCTAATTTTTATAATTATACTTATACTTTGTAGTCATATGTGTAGCTGAATATACGCGATAGTTTTTACCAATATTTATTCAGTACTCGATACTTCGTTCCGATACTAGAAACATGTGAAAGTATGGATATCCAGATTTTATCGAATAATCCCTACACATATCTTTCTACTTAAGTTAGGATATGGCAACACCATGTATATATGTATATTGCTCCTCATGGACAATTTTTGAAATACAATAAGGTCATTTTCGATTTTAAATATTTAGTTTTTTATTTCTACTAACTCAAGACTTTAATAGCAACCCAAGTACCATGTGCTTCTAACAAAATATTGATAGATAATAAGAAAATTTGTATGCTTATTTGAAGCGTGAATACATTTATTTATATTCTTTTCGCTTTCCTTACAGAGAAACGAGTTTGTCCCAATTACCTCAGATTGAAAGTTTGTCTCGGTAGCAACAATTTTTGCGCCTGGGATGCTCTAAAAATAGCGCAAAAATATAATTTTATTCATAATGTTTTTTATTTGTGACCCGGCTTCGAAGTTTCAGTTACAAATATACCTGTCTTGTGTCTCTTTAAGATCAAGTTGACTTAAAGCAGCTCGTTCGACCAGCAGCATCAGATATTCAATATCATCAAATTAAACATTTTAGAAAGGATTTGCGAGCATAAAACGAAAATAAAATATCTTTTCCAGAGCCTATAATAATTTGAAATCGGACAATAAATAATAAATGATATAAGAAAACAGGTTTTTTTCGCTTGTAAGCCGTGATCAACACGAAGGTTTGTATGACAATAAAATCTCACCAAAGGAAGTTTTTTAAGTACGGGGAGTAATATCGTTAGTGTACAGTGGTCGGCCCAACCTAATAAACATTAATGCTTCAAACTTTTTTTGCGACCCAGCTTAATGGGTATGGGTATTCGACTTTTTATCGTAGGAAAATTGTTATATATTGTAATAGAGAAGATTCGGTCCATATTCTTTAAATTATTTTACTTCAATCCATACATTTTCACTTCATTTCAATAAAATTGAAATCGAATCAGCAGTTTACTGCATCAGAAGTACCACGATGTTTCGCTCGTATTGTGCACGAAGAGTGATTGCTTTTGTATACTTTTCTGCTTGGACTACTATCACATTGAGAAGACGAGACAACAAAGTGTCTCCCAATTTGCAAAATCATATTTGTTGTGAATCAGAAATTCGCATTACTAGTTCAGGATTTCTCTACAGGGATTCGACAAAACTTATTCAAATACATACATACATATTTACAAATGCAGTTGTGTATGTGAGACTGCGTTTTGCAATTTAACTCATTAAATAAGTAAAACACGAAAACGGATACGAGGAATTACGCGACTACAATGCTAATGGATAAGCGGTAACAGTAACTATAGAATATGTAACAGCAACCGATGAATCACAAATTGATACATACATACATATATGTACATGTAGATGAAGTAATTTCCACATTTTCAATAGCTTTCCAAAATCGTATACCCGCATATCTTAAGCACTGTAATGTTATTGTAAATTCAAGTTAGCATAGAAATGTGAGTGGAATTTCATAGAAATTGAATTGAAAGACGACATTTAATTTTGACTGTATTGAAACGTTTGAAGTGTGTCTCTGCTTCATTAATTGATGGTCAGTTGTGTGGCGATTTTAATTTGATTTGATTTAATACAGTTTAAATTAAATTCTCTGGATTTCACTGCAACCGAAAATGGCTAAGGTATTAAATTGATATGTTAATTTACACAGTTGAGGAATTTAAATTTAGTGGCTTCTATATCAATTTGTTACTTATTAAATTCTATTAGGTGAAATGAAAAGTGCTGAGCATTTTTTTGCTTTATTTAGACACTAACGTCAACAGATGTAGTTAGAATTTTGGAATTGAGATTAGGTATACGCCAAATTATTTAATAGATGTTCTTACATTTTGAATTCAATTTCACAATTCCGCGAATGAAGAAGGCCTTTTTAGTGAATATTGCATTAGAGCCTTCTCAGTAGGGCAGAAAGTGGACTGCATTTACAAGGATTTTTCCAAAGTTTTCGACAGATCTCTCACAACGTATTATATAAATTATCTTCGCGTGGGTTTCGCTCTGTTGATCTGCAGTGCCTGAAATCCTATTTATGCAGAAGGCGTTGTGTGGTCACAATTGATGGTATATCCCCTGAAACATTCATTGCCTGCTCTGCAGTGCCTCCAGTAATCCATGTGTTATTCATCAACGACATTAGCGATTACTTCTCATTTGGTAATTTTCTGTTCTCGGCAGAATCAAACGTTTGCAAAAGTGCCTCCGAAATACGTACTAAGGTCAATAAAATTTTCTGCTCTTATCCCATCTTGCGCATCACGTTTGCTACTGATCAACTTGCAGTCTTTAGAAAGTAGAACATCGATTCTTGCTCTCTCGTTTGTTTTCAATGTTATTAAGGGTGACGTTGTTTGCCCATTTGTGCTTCAACGTATTAATTTTCTCAGAGTATGTATTAGTGTGCATCTGCGAAAAATGACTATACAGCGAATGCGATAGAACCTTGCACCCAAGATCTTGGAGTTTCAGGTGCGTCGTTAATTATCCTACATTTTCTTGACGGAATTCCACATCCTCACTTTTTACAAATTTTGGCTTTTTATGGACGATGCCACATTTCAATCTGATCAATTGCTAATTGTAGGAGTTGTCTGGCGGGTAATTCATAGTTAATGATTTATTTTTAATCTCATCAACCACACTGTAAAAACTCAAGTGATCACTAAGAATTATGATATAAATGTTTACATAAACCGAAAAAACTCTCTTAGGGGGTTATATAGAGTTAGAATTTTCAAAAATCAATTCTTTTTATTTTATTTACATAAGAATACACACAGAAAGTTTAATAACGTTCCGGTGAATATTTTCGAAGTTACACGCAAATTTGAAAAGAAGTTTCAGAGTGCTTGAAAGCACAAGGCCAGAGCGGCAAAATACAAATTTATGTATACAAATTTTTAGATCAATAAATTAAATTTTTCTCAGAAAAAATTCTGGAAAATCCGCTTTTTTGGGCTTTCTAATTGTATATAACCCCTTAAAAAAGTGTGGACCAAAATTTTCAACATTAAATAAATCTAAACATTTATTCAGTTTACTTCTTATTATACTCAAGCCTACAAATAAATCAATTTTTAGAAGAGTTGACGCCAAGGTCCAAAATACTTGAGCCACTTAGCATGAAATAACTCAGCGGTCAATTATGATTTGTTGAGGGGTTACATGGGTTTCGTTGGTTCAAAAAATCGATTTTTTTTTGCTTATTAATTTCTACAACTTCTCTGGAATATTATCCAAAATTTTTAAGTCGATCCGAATAATAAATTCGGAGATACAGCCTTTGGAATGTGTGCGCTCCAAGCCACTTTTATTGTTACTCAAAACTTTAAACGCGTTTTTCTCGGAACCGTGCTTTCAAAGTCGGTTGTCAAATGTTCTCGAAAGCTATTCAACCGATTTTGATGAAATTTTACACATTCGAAACACAATTTACTCGTGCTTGAACGAAGGATTTTGTTTTTTTTAATTACAACTATTTAAAAAAAAACGAAATGTCAAGCAAATTTGACCGAAATTTTCATTTGTTTGCAAAAATGTCTGCCAAAATTCCAATTTTTACTTTTTTTCTTTCCTTCGTTCAAGCACGAGTTTATGGTCTTTACTAAAGCACTTATTTTTGTTTTTTCATTTTTGATGAGCCTGTCAGGAGTTATGCTGACAACGCGGACGCACCTTTTTTTCGAGGGGTCTCCGAAAATGACGTCACAATGGAGGAGTTTTAATTTTTGTTTTTTGAAAATATCAGAAATTGTTCTTTAAATATGTATCTATAAGACAGAAAAAAGTTTGAATTAAATAAATAATTTTTTACATAGAAAAAAAATATTGAAAATAGGCCTTTTTTACCCGACGAAACCCATGTAACCCCTTAAGCAATGCCAAGCCAAACGTCACTAACTGAGGTACTGCTTTTCTTAAAACCACGAACATTAGGTCACCAGATCAAGCTTATGCTTACTCAAAAATTTAAGAGAGGCCTGATAAAGATGAGTAATTTAATCAGTTGCGGTATTTTCTGACAGACTTTGGGAAAAATCTTAAAACCTCTGAAAGATCAAAGCTACACTTAATACACCGCAATATTGTGACACTAAAAGAATCACTTTTTAACAAGAGACTGATTCCTTTAACTTAATTCAACATTTCGAGAAGTTTTCCATTTAACTTCCTTATTTAATTTTCAAATTACCCAAAATTTCCGCTTAAACAACCAATTGAAATCAATTGCCATGCCTTAGTACTGACGCGCACTTACAGCCTTGCCTTGTGGCGATAAAGTAAACATGCTGCCACCCAAACAACAACAGCAACACAAACTGCAAATTTAAATTGAAACAAGTTTTGCCACAGACGTCGACAAATACAAGGCATACTTTGAAATATTTCTCACCAACATTCTCAAATATACTCGCCTCCTCGATGAGTGCTACCCACTCACACACCCCTATTTAGTTATACCGTAGAAAACCCTTACGCGCTACATAAAAAATCTACGAACATTTACAGCAGCGCCAACAGCTGTTCGAAAGTATGAAGTAACCTATTTTTCCGCCACAATGAAAAAACTTTAATGTTCCTAAAAAACTCATAAAGTGGAGGCTGTTGCCTATTAAGTATATGGATTCATGTAGAGTAGATTGAGTGTTATTCACAGGTAACATCTTTAATTCACTTGTTACACCTCAAAATGCAATATGTGAGACATAATTAGAACCGGAAGCGGTTGGTGCATGTAAAGGCGCTTGGAGCTGAGCCTACATACATATGGATAAGTATATATGTATAAGTATACATTGTATAAATAAATATTTGAAACTTGAATGTAGCACAAAGCAATTACGATGATCACAACAACCGCAATAATTATGGTAACAACAACAATAAGCTGTGTTGTGATAACAACAATGACAATAACAATAACCATAATAACTACAGAATACGCAATTGAAATGAGCCGCAAAACAAAGCAAAAACATGAGTGCCTATGAAACAAGGACGACTCAGAGAAAGTTTCTGTTAAGTGTGTGTGGAAAGGAAATGAAAAAGATATCTTCAGTGGGGTAGTCAAAAATATGTAATATGCTTATGTATTTAAAACATTTCTATTAGGTTGCTTATATTCTGGTCTATTCGGTACAAGCTAGAGATTTCAAATATTATATAATGCTCAGGTCTCTAAAGCATTTAAATACCTGGCATCAATTAACCCGTTATGTGGCGTGGGGTCGAAGTATGTAACATTTATGATCCTATTTGCCTGCTGTTTAGAATATAAATTATGTTAAAAATAATAGTTTATTAGTAATATTGTATACAATAATATTACAATGAATGAAATAACTTCGTAAAAATTTTACCCACTGGGGGGTGCCGGAGTTCGGATTTTTAGTAAAGCATCATTTACGGTCTGGTATCATCCTTATTTTGAGGTTAGGATAACCGAAAAACATTTTTATAAGGTCTTGTGGCATATATTGAGAGGCGTTGTAAAAGAAAAAATATTTGTGAAAAAAAAAAAATATTTTTGGAAAAAAAAATATTTTGGAAAAAAAAATATTTTTGATAAAATATATTTCTCTTACGGCGAAAATATTTGGAAAAATAGCGTTTATAGTCCGATTTTATTTATACTGTGAGATATATGAAAAAAAAAAACGAAAATGGTCTGTGTGGGCTGTGAGTGAACGTTAAATATTTCTTTAGATAAAAAGAAAGTCATTATTATCCTGTTAGACGGCTGTAGTGATCGATATCTTGTAAAGTATCGATCTAACAATTTAAAGTTTCTGCTTATTGGCAAGGTGACATTTCACACTAAAAAAAATATTTCCTGCTATTTGTTTATTCCACTCGTTGTGAGTTACTGGGTGTAAACAATGGAAGTCAACAAAGAGAAAATGCGGTACATTTTACAGTTTTTCTTTGAAAATGTAAGCCAGGGCGTTGAAATTGTGAATGGTGTTTCTGGTGCCGATACAGTAACAGCTAATTATGACACCGTTCAGGCATTTTTGATGTTAAAGTTGCACCTCGCACAGGCAGACCCGTCGTCGAAAATGCCAATAAAGCCACAGAAATAATCAAAGCTGACGGCATATTAGTAGTCGTAGCATCGCCCAGGAGCCACAGATAGACAATAAAACAGTTTTCAACCATTTGCGCAAAAATTTTACGCAAAAATAATGGATTTCTTTTGCTCCTAACTAATATAATATGCAAAGCAAATTTTCTGAAAAAATTACTCGCTAGAAAAAAAATAGTTGCGCGTGCTATAGATAAAATTTACTTAAACCGTATTCATACTTCAACTCTGCGGATTCTCTCTGATGCTGTCTGCGACGTTCACACAGGGTAACTCCGACGCTTGTAATTGCTTTAATTCTCAATTCAGTCAATAACAACATTGAGAGTAATGAAAGCACAAGGCAAGTTATCTGAAACGAGCAACTCAGTGACCACTCCTTTCCTCGTCTTCCCCTTTTCAACAAGGTTACGTGCTAAAGTACATTTCTAAAAATTGGTTTGAGATTACAAACGCTTACTCTTGATACTTTGTCCTCGTAGGTCATATCAAAGAAAATCATAGAACAAAGCGGATACATCACAAAAAAAAAAATATATATATCGCGCGGGCTTTCTGCACATACAAGTAGCAAGAAACATAAAGCTCAACTCCAGGTTAAGGTTTACATCTAGAACTATGTTGAACTTTTTCTCCATATTAAAAGTGTATTTTATTTAGAAAAAACTCAAAAATCCATAAAAAAATAAAAACCTCCGCGATTTTTGAGGTACTTAAAATTTTCGATTTACTGTATTACTAAAATTGAGTGAGCTGTAAAATTTTATTCCCAAAGGATAGGTTAGGTAGTGGTGGCTGATCTGTAAAATGATTTCACTTAGACCTCTAGACTTTATTGTGCTGCCAGTTCTATGTATTTGGAGTCGAAGATATTATTTTATGCAATTCTTAATGCACGTATTCGCGAGTTTTAACAAGCCGTTCAGCCTGTCAATAATATTCTTCAAGGATGAAAAATGTGTTAATCCTATGCACATTTGCCGAGTCCTAAAGAAAGCAGAGCAGTGGAAAAATAAGTAGGTGTTCTAAAGTCATGCATCGCTCTGAACTAATCCCTGAGTGATGTGGGGTGAGACAGTGTCCCGTCAGTACTCCAAATAATATTTTGCAGTCTTTCCTAGACAGTGATAAAATAAAGTTTGCAGTTTTCGTATTCCAAGTCCTTAGCATAATTTTGGCAGTTTTGTAAGAGGTTGAATGTTCCCATATCGACTGCGTTTCCAGAGTAAGTTCCTCATTTAGATCCGTTTTCAGAAAGGACAGTGATGGGTATATGTCTGACGTGCTTAATCTAGGCGAGCGAATACCTGCCTTACCGAGCTCATCGAATCTCTCATTTCCTTCCAGTACTTTGTGACCTGGTATCCCATTTTGGCTGCCCATTTCCACAGAGTTCATCCATTTTGGATCTGCACTCTTGGTGCAAGGAAACGTAATTGCTTTAATAGCCGTTTGAGAGGAGTTAATTCCAGAGCTAATTCAGCTGCTTTTGTTGCGGCGTAGATTTCAGCTTGAAGTGTACTACAGTCATTAGAGAGTCTGAAAGACTTTTGGGGATCAAATTACGGACAAAAGAGAGCCGCTCTACTCCCTCCGCAGATGTGGACTCCAATGTAAATAAATTATATTGCAATGGTATGCAGATTCTAGACCTTTCTGCCATTCATTTTGCTCTGTAATGACGCTAGGCTTTTGCCAAATTTATTTCGTGGAATTACGTAGTCTGATCTTCCGTTTAAATCTACAATGTTGACCTGACCAGAAAGCTTCTGTGAGAATTGTCGAGACATCTTCAGTCTTAGAGCAGATCTTTTGGCTAAGTTTCTTACTACTATTCATTTTCATATCCAAAAGCTTTCTAAAAATTCTGATTAAAAAGCGCTGAACTTTGCCGGAAATTGCATGCATTTTTCTGAATTATCATATAGCTTTTGTTAAGGAATGAACCATATTTTTATAATAAATGAGTTAAAATAAATTTAAAAAAAATAAATGCCAAAATTTATGATCACAAAAGGTGCGTGGGTTGGCTTTTTCTTCGACGAGTGGGTGTACCATATTTATAAACTGCAATCTGTAATATTGTCTTATAGTAATATTTTTGAATTCTTCGAGCAACCGCAGATTATTTATGGAGTAGTGTAAAAAGAGCACGGAAAGCAGTTTGTAGTGGGAAAATTACCAGCACGTACTCTTGAGAAAAGGGAAAGAAAACACCACATAATATACATGTACACACATTCTCCATTACTTGCGCGAAGTCGACAGAATGAATTTTGAGCAAGTAAATATTTGAGGAAAATTCGCTGTTGTTGGGTAAATATGTTGGCATATGCAAAATAGAGTAGCACACTTTGCGGCGCATCAATGGGCACGTCGTAATTGAAAACACTTGTGCAGCTATTATTGTTGTTGTTACTACAATTTATGCTAGTTGGCAGAAGTATACATACTATACGTGTATGTGGAAGGAATAAGCATGAGTATATATTTATATTTATATATATTTTTGATGATTTTTGCGAAAGCTTGAAATTGTTTTGTTTTTTGATGTGCAATGTCAACGTTGCTGTTGTAGATTTCTTTTGGTGTTTTGCTATACTTCCGCTGGTATTTTTAGTTCTAATTATTGTTGTGCCTTTTATTGTCTGCGATGTCACTATTAACATCGTCTTTTAGTCATCATTATGTGGCTTCGTTTTACCGCTCTTGTATTTCTCTTGAGTGACAATCCTTTTATTTTGGCAAGCTTTTCTGCATCTTTGAGAGCAATTTTGAAATCTTTGAGATCTTTATCTCCAGAAAGTCACGGTTTTAGTTGTTATGAATTTGGAAATGGTTGATTGGTTTAAGGGGTGGTTTATTTATTACCAGCTAGTTTAATGGTTATTTATAGCATGACTATATCCAGTCTGTGCAGTTTAAGAACCTTACTAGGTTGTTGACGTCTAAACCAGATGGTTGTTTCAGACTCCTCAATAGTGTTTTGCCCGAGGTTGACATTCTCTCCATCCATGAGGCAGTGCATTCACAGAGGAAATGGAAACTCGTTTCCTTTTTCTTAATTTTTTTCAGCTTTATTTCACCAGTTTACAGGCTGTTGTAGCTGAATAAAGTGCTTGGAGTGCAGCTTGGCTATCTGAAAGAATAGTAATATTATCCTTAGAAGAGAAGCCTGTGATTTGTAGCCTTCAAGCTTCCTCTATTGCCATTACTTTCATTACTGCTAGCATTGGGAAAATGCAAATGATTTTTCAATTCTAAGTCTATACCTAAGAATATTTGCCAGCTCCAGCACCGCAATCCATTTTTGAACCACCTGTGTAGACTGTGGTGTCGAAGTTGTTTAGTAAAAGTCCCTTACTCCATTCCTTTCGAGATGGAAAGAGAGTGGCAAAATTCCTATTGAATGATAATTGGCGCTGATTGTCCTCCCCGAGGAGAACTGAGTTTGTCGTAATAATAGACTGGCATGACCATAAGTTTTTTCCCCTCCAACGACCCGCTTCATTTAACCTAAATGCATTCATGGTTACCATCTTTTTGATAAGGGCATCTACCGGAATAACGTGTATCAGCGCATTAAGAGCCTTCCTAGGACATGATCTAGATGCACCAACCTTAATTGCACAGTCTAATCTTTGGATTTTGCTAAGTACTTTGATATTCACATCTCTTCCAGGAGCTTTCCACCAAACTAACGATCCGTATGACAAAATTGCTCCTCCTCCTATTTGTGGCGCGTGTCTTGATGTTGTTCCTCAAATGGAGGGACCTACAGTTTCAAGCCGTCTCCGAACGGCAGATATTTTTTATGAGGAGCTTTTTCATGGCAAAAATACACTTGGAGGTTTGCCTACCGAGGGGCGACCGCTATTAGAAACAATTTTTTCTTAATTTTGGTGTTTCTCCGAGATTCGAAGCTACGTTTTCTCTGTGAATTGCGAATGGTAGTCACGTACCAAGTCATTCGGTTACGGCGGCCGGCCACCGCCTTATACAGCCATGCGGTATACTTAGGTTGAAGACCCAATCTTCATCCATGCATACGTTCTTAGGCATATGGAGCCATTTCTGCTTTCCTTACCTTACTTCAATTTAATTTTCTTGCTAAGTTTGGAGTCCAAGATTATTTCTTGCGCTGGATGAAATTGGGAGAGCTTATCCATTAATATTTGGTAGGGTAAAAATTGGTACCTTGTATCTGGTGTTCTGTTTTACGTGGGATTAAACTAAGACCATCACGGCCTGTGGCCCAAGAGTTGAGCTCGCCCGGCGCCTTTGAAATGACCCCAATGATCGTGTTAGGACTCCATACTGATGCCATTACCGTCACATCGTGGGCATATGCTACCACTTTTACCCCACCTCTTTCAAGTTTTTGGGAGACTATTAATTTTTGCAAGTGAGAGTGTTAAGACACATCGATGGTTCTCTATCGCAGTTCCTAGCAACGAATTGCCAGTCCCGTTTAACATAAGATTACACTCAATCAAAATATCTTGGAAGCTGGTAGCCTATGGCAACTTTATTTGCACATTTCAGTAAATTTTCATAAAGAAAAAATGGAATCATTGCAATTAATACAAATAATAATGAAGAAGACACAAAAAATAATATCCTTGTTGTAATGAGATCAATTAAAGTAACTATCAGATAGAGGGGCATATACGGAATTTCTTTTAAATTTTTCTTTTACAAAGATAAAAAATAAGTGTTTTAATATTGCGAATAGTATTATAATTATATAGAAAAGCGATATTTTCACTAAATTTTACTTGTTCGACAAGCCGATTGTTGGCTCGATTGTTACTTTCTCCATTATTTAAACATCACTAACTTATCCATCACTACATCTTTCCACCATGAATCTAAAGTATTTCTAAGGAGCCGTTATTTGAGAAAATACTAATAAGTGAAACATTTTAGTTCCGGCTTTATTTTGAACTTAATAACTAATATTCGAAAGCTATTTATCTTTAAATTTCAGCAAAATTTTTCGGTTATATTTAGCAGAAAATAAGAAACTTATTGAATTTTCGCTAAATTTTTTGAACTTTACAAAAATTTATATACCAGGACGATTCATGATTTATATTTAAAACATTCCCGTGATTCCGAGTCTCAGAAATGCGGGATCAAAAGTCAATACTAAAATTGGTATCTTTAGTATTCCCGTAAGAGTACCACAATTTCGTTAAAATTTTTCTCGTTGTTAAAGTTTTTGAAGAAGTGGATTTCGATATTATTATTGGCTCTTCTTGGTAATTCAAATTTACAAGTGCAATCCAGTTTTCTTGCCATCTAACTGATAATCTGTAAGCTATTTTGACTACAATCCTTTTTAAAATTTGAAATATTTTGTTTTACTTTAGCTTGGCTAAAAAGTTTTTATTTCATTAGGCGTTCGCCGAATAACAAACATGAATATTGTCTTATCCCACGTATCATAGGTTTGCTTTATGTTTGTCACCCATTTAATGCAGCAAAACAACAGACTACTCTGCTCTTAGTCTCATACGGAGTATGTGTGAAGTTTTTTGTTTTTACAGTTGCGTTGAGAAATGATCAGACAATGGAATTATTTAAGAGAAAAATTATGCTTCTTCTTAATTGGCGCGTTAACCGCTTACGCGATTTTGGACGAGTTTAACAAAGTGCGCCAACCATTTTTTTCTCGTGGTAACCGGCGTCATTTGGCCACACCAAGTGAAGCCAAGTCCTTCCCCACCTGATCTTTCCAACGCAGAGGAGGCTTTCTTCTTCCTGTGCTATTCCACCAGCTGGTATCGCATCAAATATGATACTTTCAGAACCGGAGCGCTTGCATCCGTCCGGACGAAATGACTCAGCCTCCTGACTCGTCTGGGAGGTGGCTCCGTTGCTAGCAAATACCCGCTGAGGTGATTCCTCACTCAAGCAGAAATTGCTTGTTGAGCATTTTACTACGGAAGCCGAAAGCTTGGAAGCTTCGTTGTGAAGGTGTTGCATGGGGGACATCAGAAGGCATCCCGTGGCTGTCTTGATAACAGCATTCTGACGGGTCTGAATCTTTATACCTTGCGAATCACCAGTACCAGGCGATCAGATGGGCGTAGCGTAATTTAGTATCGATCGGCCAATGGGTTTAAATGTCGCCAGTAATATTTCTTTGTCTTTTCCTGAAGTTCTGCCGGTTAGAGATTTGAGGACCTTGTTGCGGTTTTGGACCTTAGTGGCAATTGCGGTTGTATGCGGCTAGAAGGAGTGCAAACTGTCGAAGGTGACATCGCACATTTTGGGGTTGTTAATGGTTGACCTTGCTCCAGGTGGTAAAGAGGGTCGGCATGCTAGATACCAATAACTTTGTATTATGCTATTTCAAACAGTCCATACTGACATTGCAAACTATTTTCTTATTTATTTTATTTTATATTATTACTTTCAATGTATACGTACACCTCTCCTTTATCGCTAGAAGCCTTACTTACATATTTATGGGTGAATCTTTCACCTATCGAAACAGTGTTGGAATTTTTCTTCCCTCAGCTCCTTCAGGTGCTTTTCTTTATAGTTTTTCTTTGCATTCTAAAATAACTGAACTTCGAAAAAATATTATGGCTGCATACATAGAGAAGGCTTCACGGTAACCAGTTGAAGGCTGCTGGTATTTTGCACAGTCTTACCTTTTCTAATAGAGATCAGATCATCTTCAGATGTCTCATATAAAAGGTTTAACAGTTTAAAAGTTTGTACAGCTGTCAATAACTAAATAAGTCTGAATAGGAGCCCTTACATATATCCCACTATATACTGCATCCACTTCTAATAGAATAGGGGGTCGTGTAAGTCACGGTCTTACTAATAATTAAAAATGACAATGAAATTACTAGCTTTCACCGAAATTCTTCTAATAAAACAAAAATAAAGCTCTATTCTTAACTGAATGCGTTCAGTTGTTTAAATTTGTTCGGACAATTCTTGAACAAACTGTGTGTGTGCATATTTTAGTGTTTTTGCATTAATGCAATAATTGTGGATGCAAGTCATCAGCAGGGCTTCACTCTGTGAATTAGAAACCATCACCACTTTTGCCCCACAGCAACGATTGCTCAAGCCACAAACAAAAATGTAAAAGACACTGAACAAAGTTGATGAAAGAAATAAAGTTCGTTTGGGTAGATTAAAAGGACTTCATTCGCAATTTGGGCAGCGCTCCTCCCAGCCAAAACGCTCATTACATGGTACCAGACTGCGCTCATTGTATTTATCATTGAGTTAGCAGAGTTCAAATACATATGCACGTGTACGATGTATGTATGTATATATATGTATACAATTGTGGAAATTTGCTTCATGTGTATTTGTGTATGTATGAGTGTGCAAGCGATTGCAGCTTGTTTACTTGCACTTGTGCTGATAGCGTTCCCACAGTTCTTGTTGTTATTGCAGATGTGTTCTTTATGCTTGTTTTGTTGCTGTTGTTGTTGCTGTTGCAGGGAAAACATGATGAAGTGCATCTTTAAGTTTTTAACCTTTTCAAAGTGCGTACACTACTACAACTACCAAGAACATTTTATCAGCGCTGCCTGTTGTGCCACACGCTTCAGTAGTAGCAGTAGTAGCAGTAGTAGCAGCATGTCTTACTTAGAGTATCCTTCAACATGTTGTCATGTTGTATGAAAAATGCGCAACTTGAGCGACTGCCACAATAACTAAGTGGTGTGCGTATTTGAAGAACTTTCGTTTATGCAAGGAAGGTTGCGTGTATGGTAAAGGGCGGGCCACTGGCTGGTTTGTTTTAAGCCAAATGTATTAGAAAAGCAGCAACGTTCACTGTTTTTCATTTTGATATTTTTCAATGATTTCTGCTAGTAAATTTTCTGATTGAGCAGTAGCCAATTTTTCAATCAAACATTGGCACGGTTATAGAAGAAGGTTTCTGGATGTTCTCTCAAAACTGGCTAGTGCGGTAATTCTAATTCTAATTAGAACATTTCTGCATTATCCGCATAACAGTGACCTTTAAAGACATTCCTCAAAAGAAAAGAAAAGATTTAACTGGGTTAATAGTAGCCAATTAATATGGGCAAGACAGCTGCTAACCCCATGCGGCAAAAGTGAACTTTTTTGTTATATAGGAAAAATTTCACATGCACGTACAACTATTGGGTGTTTTTTAAGCGCTTGACAACTTAAAATGATATGAAAAAACAGAAATAATGTTGAAATGAATTTCTTTTTATTACAATCTGATAGATGATTTATGACATTTATTTTTAGAGTATGACATCCGGCATAGCCTCGAAACGCCGCGCATCTCTTAACGAGATGGCTGAGTCATTTCACCTAATGATAACATGTGTTCCTGGCCATTGTGACATTGAGGGGAACTGCAGAGCCGATGAACTAGCGAAAATGGGTACCAAATTGACTGATGAATATATAGGCATTGATATAAGTATACCCTTGAAAACATGTAAACTACGTATCCTCGAGGAAATTGTAAGAGTAGCGAATAAAAGATTGCGTAATGAAGCCACTTGCAAAATCGCCCGACAGCTGTGGCCGACTCTCAATACTAAACGCACGGAGCTTCTACTAAGAAGAGATAAGCACAGTCTTAACACACTCACTTCGGTTATTACGGCCCAGATTATGAGTGTGCAAACACATGGTTTCTGCACCGTCTGTATCACTGTCCTACTCTATCCAGACGTAGACTCGCCATTTTGGGCGGACATTTCTTCAACGAGTTAGAAGACCTCGGCTCTGTCGAAATTAAAGATCTTGCGAAATTTTTGAATAGCACACATTGCTTTCAGGAGGGATAAAGGCTAGTTTCCCACGCGGCATAACAATGGGCCATGAGCCTGAGTGTGCCACACAGTGGACAACCTCTTCAACCTAGCCTAACCTATCCGGCATATGTCCGTCGCGGCTACGTGTTACATGGCTCTTTCGATCAGCCTAATTTATGACTATTTTGTCCAAAAAATCCGAAATCCGGCTGCATGATGTCAATGGAAAATAATGCAATAAATCGATTGTTAAGTTCCTTAGAACCAAATATCGTCGATGCCTAGCTGATTAATTTTGGGAAACACAAAAATTAGCCGACATGGCTCGATAGCGCTCGTTATTCACCTTTACGGCAGCTTCTTCCTCATTTCGAACGAATTATTTATTTATTTTTTTAAGTGAATTTCCACAATTTGGAAGCGTTATTGTGGCGTTAAGCTATTCATGACGACTTGCTAAACCTTTATGGATAGAAATGCCAACACAGTTTGCCATTCTCGCCTGTCAAACCATAGTTATCGATACGGATAGTTCTCATGCAGCTAAAAAAAAACACCTAATATATACTTCATACGGTAGCTCTGTATAGTCAAGCTTTTCTATTTCCATCAATACAATTTTTTCAAGAGTTTTTACAGTCTCGAAGGGGAGAAGATATAGGTATCCATTGGGTTTACTTTATTTCATAGGAGGAAAGTCCAATTATTTTTTTAACGTTTTCATTAAATTGAAGGAAGACAGAAGTTGAGGTATTAATTAGTCCATATATGCTTAAGTTAGTATATACATATATAGCTTTAACATATTTGAAAAAAAAAAAAACATTTTTTTCA
The DNA here is from genome assembly GCF_027943255.1 of Anastrepha obliqua. Taxonomy (NCBI): domain Eukaryota; kingdom Metazoa; phylum Arthropoda; class Insecta; order Diptera; family Tephritidae; genus Anastrepha; species Anastrepha obliqua. The sequence goes on along the minus strand of NC_072893.1, from coordinate 58,001,563 downwards.
AAATAATCCGTTACAAAATTTTATGAATATTGAGCAATAAATTTTTCAAAGGACTATTTTATTGTGCTAGCGAAGAATAAAAACAAATTTAAAGCATCGTGTGATACCCATATAAAGAACATAGAGTGAGTCCAAATTAATTTTTTTTTTATTTAGTCCAGCCTTTTTGAAATGATGAGATGAGGAAATGAAAAACTGAGTATACAACATTAACTACTATATAAATTCTACAGCTTCACGTGCATATGAAATTTTTCCAGGATAACTTTTACAGAAGAAAGAATGACTTTAAAATCCATCAAGAGAAATAGAGCGATAAAAGTAGATATCAGATAACGCAGACTGATGTAAAATTTCTGAAAGTAGTTTTACCACGACGTCAGCTTAGACGAACTATGAGGGAGTATTGACACAGAAACTTGTAAAAATATCGAGCTTTTGTAAACAAAAATGAAAAGTTAAGTTTGGTTAACGTATTGTGTTTCACAAAATTTAGCTTTAGCTTAGTGAAACACAAAACGAATGACGTCGGCATATCTGTCTAATTCGCTCAGAGCCGAATAACGGTCTGCTAAGCTAAAGCTAAATTTTGTGAAACACAAAACGATTGACGTAGAATCCAAAGTTCCCCTCAAAAAATTTTTTTTCTCCATACCTAACGAGCAAACCTGGTATCTATCAGCTCATTCTTGATTAAAAGGGAGTAGCAGATAATAATAGAAAAATGTTGTATTTCTAACAAAAAAACAAAAAACTTAACGAGTCTGTCAAATTGCATTAAAACTGATTTTGTGAAATTCACTAAGAATTCAATAGACGGATTAACGGGCATGAGCAGCTTTTCATATTCTCTCAGCCGTGAAAATGGCGCGTATGGGTTCTGCCATTCGCAGAAGCGGAAATTTAGTTTGCAAATAAAGCTACAGGGCTGAAAATGGGCACGTTTCAAAATTTTCATTTCAATAAATAGAAATAAATTCACAATTTGACTCACTTTGGATATAAATTTTAAATACCTCGAGTACCTCGAAAATATGCCAGTGGCTAGCTGCCACTTTTTTGAGCGTGAAATAGCTGTTGCTGTTAAAAAACAGTTGCTTTAATAAGATACCAGCCATTGGCGCACCCTTTATAGCATTCGGTTTAAGTGCTGTGGTGTGTAAGTGTGCGTGTAAGTTGTTGCGCATTGAAATGTCAAGTTGAATGACAAGTGTGTTCACTTCATATTTACATACACATAAACACATACATATCTACATGCAATGCATATACACATACTTATTTGAGAGTTAAGCCACATATCAGCATATGTATGCATGTGTGCTTGCATTATTGTATTAGTGCGCCACATTTAATTTGCATAAATTATAAATTTTTTGACATTTCGTCGTATTTTTGACAGCTGCGCTTACATACTTGCCATTTAGTAACCTAAACTTTGAAAGAAACGCGAAGACAAGTTACGTTAGTGGGGTGTGGCAACAAATGTCGAAGTAATTTAAAAACTTAAAAGTTACTGGTGAATTTTTTTTTTTCAAAACAGGAAAAGTTGTTATATAAAATGGTTGTGGCGGAAGATAATTTAACTTTAGTTTTTAATTAAAAGCGATATTCAGGGGGAAAAAACTCGAAAGTAAGAATATAACAATTTTCAAGTGATTCTCAAACAAGAAACAGAAATAAAAAATAACCAAACCAAGAAACGTGTGAATGCAAATTAACAAAAAAAAAAAAAAAAAGAATCGATCTCAGCAAATAATTGATAACAAGTTAGAAAGAAAGGAAAATCATTCATTAGCGCAACCCTTTTTCACTGACACTCTCCAACTCTCTGTGGATAAAGGTGAGCATGAATTCAGCAAATGGAAAAAAATCTATGCTGAAGCGTAAATAATAGCCAAATAACCTCATTAACCCATTTCACTTCGCACACAAACGCCAAAAACTCAATCAAACAAAAGCTGAATATTAATCAAAGTTCAACCCGAAACATCTATTTTCTTAACAAAAATTGCAAATAAATTAAAAGAACTGCTACAAATGACTTTCAAACAAAAAGAGGAGAAAACAAAAACACAGCACAAAATCAAAAATATTTCTCACCCAATCTAATCGAGGGCCAATGAAATAAAAAATAAAAAAAAATAAATAAATTTCCGCTCTGTCTGTCACTCGATTTCATTTGTAGTGTTTTCACTGACAGTTTCCTAGCAATAGATAGGAAATTGTAACCTTTCATCTCTTTACAAAATACCTACAAAAATACACTTCATAACAATGCGTAAATATGAATGCATTACCGGAACTGACACTTCAACAGCAGCTACTTTTGTTTTATTCAGAATTTTCGGACACTTTCGACCTTTCAACTGCTTCAAGTTGTCATTCAATAAGTTGATATTTACGTATTGTTGAAATATTGACAGCTTCATTTTAGTAAATGAGTGCTCGTATCAACTTAATATCCATGGTTGTTCCCTGAAACTGTCAGTGAGCCGTATTTTTAATAGATAATTTTGTAATAAGTTTTCACCCACATGTCTATCTACATATATGAGATAAGTATTCAATTTTATGCGAAAAGGGGCGCTATCATTTTGAGTATCTCTAAAAAAATTTATGGACGTTTTCTGATAAGGAGTTCTATTATTCCTCACCAAAACTATGCCTTAAACGTGTAGCAAGGGCTTGTGCAGATCTATGCAAAAGTTTCTTTAAAAATAAAAACATACGAAAAATTGTATGCCAGTATTTTTTTGTGGGAGGGCCTTGAAGTTTTATAAGGACTGAAAAAATACATTTCGAAATGATAGAAATGATAGAAAAGTTTTTTTCTAAGAGCGGTCGCTATCCGACAAACAATATTTCTGCGATAAAAAGCTCCTCATTTGCCTTTCAGAGGCGGCGAAAAACTGTGCCGCCTCCATTTGTGGAACAATGTATATATGTATACCCATACGAAAAAATTATAAGACCAACTAAATTTATAATATTTTTATTAACAGTTTAGGGTTAACAATTTATGTTTTTAATACTTGGACTTTTTATGATGAATGTTTTAAAAATGTCCAGATATAAACACACATTTCACGAAACTTGAATTAATTATTATGGGTTTCGGTGGTCTGGAGCTCGAAAATTTAGTGAATTTTCAAGAATTTGTTTTTTCAAAAAAAAAAAAAAAAAAACAAGAAAACAAAAAATGAAAAACGATATTCAATTTTTTAAGCTTTTTATTTAACTTTTTTTACATACAAAAATGAAAAAAAAACAATTTTTTTTTAATTTTAATAATTTTAAAAATGGCCCTCCCGAAAAATTGCACCTGGACGGTGTTTTCCATTTTAGCTTTTCTATTTATCTGAAACATAAAAATCAAAAAAAGTATTAATCAGTATGACTGTAGCTATGTCTCTGTGTACTAGAATAAAAAAAAATTGACAAAATGGCGCACTTTTGAATTTGACACTCTAAAAAATCGGGGTTTTCAGTTTTTTAATAAAAAAAAACGAAATAATTGAAATAATAATATGATTCTAGTACGGGTTAATGTAATGTTAAAATTCCAAACGATTCGGTTGAATAGTTTTTTTTTAACAAGATCAGGCCAGAAAAAGTCATTTCGAGATAAATTAATTTGTTTACAGGAGCGCGCGGACCGCTCTTTACCTAGTTAATGGGCCGTAGAAGCTATTGTATATTATTGGGAATTTCCGCATGAAAATTTCACTGTGTATTCTTAAGATACTATGATTTCGAAACATCGAAAAAATAAAATGTCGACTTTTTAAAACTTGTAGACCACCCTCTAGGGGTTCCCTTAATTGAATTAATTATTAATGTACAGAATGAAAAAAGTAATATATTATTTCAAAGTGTTATTATATTTAAAATAAACAAGTATAATTTTTATGGTAATATAATATTATAATTTGGAGCTTAGTAATTTGTGTTGGATCCTCGCTTGATTATAACTAGACGACTTCAAGGCTTCGATTTGATTAAGATTTTTTTGATATTTTGATCAATTTTTGACGACTCCACTTTAATCGCACTTCTAAGGCTTTAACGCTATTAAACTGTCTTCCATTTTTGAAAACCGATTGAGAAAGTATTGCCCATACATTTTCGATTGGGTTTAGGTCAGGACCGAGAGACGCAAACGTGTTCAATCGGCTATAGAGAGAGAGTTGGTTTATGACGAAGAAATGCTAGGTCGCTCACATAGTGAAACTAGTCCAGAAAATAATAAAAACGTACGAGATTTCATTATAAATAAGAAGAAGTTGTCTATGAAAATCATTAAAATCGAATTGGTTGGGTTCCTCTGATGACTGTGCATCATATTTTGACAAAGTGTTCAGCAAGTTCAATTCAAGATCTTGTGAGTGAGTTTCGGACAAAAACGCAAATTATTTCATTGCACTATTTCTCATATTCACCTCATTTGGCAGGACATTCGAACCTACGCACTCCCGAATGGTAATCATGCACTAATCCATTCGGCTACGGTGGCCGAAAAATAAGCCCGGTGCTCTTTGAAATAAGCCCAAACCCAAATTGTTCGCATGCACCCTTAGAGTAGGGGGTGTACTTATGTCTACGGGGGTAGGGAAAAAAATGAACATAGGAATTTATCTACACCCAAGATAAGATATAATGAAAAGTGCAGTGTTCCTAAGGTATTTAGTGTCGCTGATTACAAACCTGTAGTCAGATTCCCAAAATTCAAAATGGCGGACGAAAATGTTAAAAATTTATCCGATTTGCTTGAAACTTGTTACTAGGGAGTTTTTGATGCCGCTGATTACAAATCTAAAGTCAGATTTCCAAAATTCAAAATGGCGGATCCAATTTGGGTTTGGGCTTATTTCAAAGAGCAAAGTTCAACCTTCAATTACTGACAATAACGAAGATCGTAGCACGTCAGGGTTCTGCTCCACAATTTTTGAAAAATGGCCAAATACGCTATTTTTAGGTGTTTCAACCCCCTTTTTCTCGAAAACCTGACGTGATGGAAAATTTTTGAGCTCGGATTCGTGCTTAGCGCGAAAATTCTCTTCGGGATCACTAGGTCCCATCTTATTCGCATCAGAAAAATTGAAATTTGCAGGGCAGTGTTAATTATTCTATTATAGTATTAGGAAAAAAAACAATATTTACAATAATTTAAAGACAATGCCATGCCGACATGCAATCGTTTTATTTGCCGTGCAAAACAAACTACAAGTATCCAGTTTTCGGTTCTTAAAATCAGTTAAAATATTTTATAAGCAAATTGATCATTTTTCCCATTGAGAATCTCAATCAGTTGTGAATCTTCTTCTCTTTAATCGATTGTGAATAATTGTATATAAATTTACCGAAAAATACTTTTCTGTATTCTATTAATATTGGGCAGCGCGCCAAGAAATGTGCTACTAATTGCCGTGTAGCTGCTTACTAATGAACGCAGCAACGCTTCGATGGATTTGTAGACTTACGAAATATGCACTTACATACGAGCACGTGGGCCAGCGCTTCGCTAGAGCGGCATTTTGCGCTGATTTTTCTCTGGTATGCTGTACATATTTGAGAATAACTCAAAAAGTTATGAGAATGCAACTATGAAACTTACTTGTAATACTGAGCTGTTAATAAAAAATAAAAATAAAAAAATCTGATGCACCTTATCAAAATCAAATATACTAAAAACAAAAAAAAAATATGTTTGTCTCAAAAATTTTAAACAAAAATAAAAAATCAAAAATGGGTTTTAAAAAGTAGATAATCATATTTAATCCTAAAAAAAGTTTTTTTCTAACGTTAAAAAGAACAGAATATTTTTTACTTTAAGAAACTCTATAAAAAAATCCTCAATATTGCGAAAATTGAATTTATTTACTTTTTTTCCAAATTTTTTCAGTTTAGATGCTTTTTATTATTCTTCAGCCTACAAATAAACAGATTTTCAGAAAAAATTACGACAATGTCCAATTTACTTGAATCATTTGAGATGGAATCGCTTTATGGGTCAGTCAGATGTACTCGTCTAAATACTTCATCGCCGAAATTTAAAAAAAATTAAAAAAAAAGTTAAATGGAAAAATTTAAAATTTGTTTTTTACATATTTCTTTATCGAAAAGTACGGGTAGATAGTACTATAAAAAGCATTTACGGTGAAACCTATCTTGGACGGACGCTAGCCGTCAGTCAGAGTTGTCCGCTCATGAGAGGCTAATTTGTCCGATACCTACGATTTTTTATAGGAAAAAATATTCGCCCGAGGGAAAATCATCTAATAGAGGTGTCCGTTAGGAGAAGTTACCTAGATGTCAGTAGTGAATAATTTCCAGACAGTACCTTTTTTATATCATCTTTGACAACTGTCAAGTAGGCACGAAATTTTGCATATTGTGTTAGGGAATAAGTTTTATATTTTAATTTAATTTAACAAAGATTTGTTTGCTATTTGGCAATGGGTAAATATTCATTCTATAGAACTCTTTCTGTTCTACAAAACAATGTTAATTGTATTTTTGAGTTATTTAATTTTTTATTAATATAGTTTTGAGGAATACCCAGGAGGCAAAAATCAACATTTTCGACACCTGCTTTTCTTTACTTTTTATCGAAGTCAAAAAGCTGCCGAAACAGCCCTAGACATTTGCAACGTGTATGGAGAAGGTGTCACAGGCTAGTGTACAGCACGGAAATGGTTTGCAAAATTCAAAAATGGCAACTTTAACGTCGATGACATGTCCCGCAGCGGAAGGCCTTCTGAATTTGATAAAGAAGGTCTCAAATTACTTTTGAAGCAGACCGGTTGCCAAACCAGTCGCGATATCGCAGAAAAAATAAACTGCGATTATAAAACGATTCTCAATCACCTTCATTTAATGAGATTTACCAATAAATTGGGAGCCTGGGTGCCTCACGAGCTCAACGAAAAAAACAGAGAAAGCCGCCTTCTAATTGCTTTTCAGCATCTCGCCCGCCATCGAGCAACACGCGGCCATAAACAACGCTTTTTGGGCCGAATGGTCACGGGAGATGAGAAATGGTGCCCATACATCAATATGAAGCAAAGAAAGAAGTGGAAGGCCCCAGGACCTACGCTAGGTCAAGAGTCAAGCCGGATCTTCATCCAATGAAGATTATGATGTGTGTTTAGTGGGACTGAGAGGGCATGGTGCACTGCAAAATGCTCGAAAACAATGCCACGGTCAACATTGCCCAGCTACACCGCGTGAATGAGGCTATTCGACTGAAAAGGCTTGATCGACAGGGTCAAACCATACTCCTTCACGACAATGCCAGGCCCCATGTAGCACAAGTCGTCAATGCCGTACTCCAAGAGCTCGAATGGGAGGCCCTTCAGCATCCGCCGTAGTCTACGGACCTTGCACCAACCGATTACCATCTTTTTCGCTCCCTGTCAAACCATATGAAGGGCGTTACCATCGATAACAAAGAAATCCTCAAAACCTGGCTCAGAAGTTGGTGACAGCAGATCAGGCGATTTGTAATGGAACGGCATTAACAAATTGGTCGAGAAGTGGGAAGAGGCTGTAAATACCAACGGCGAATATATAATTGATTAACTTATTGATATAACCTATGGATAGTGTTTTGTTTAAATAAACGTTTTCGGTAAAAACGCTACGAACTTATTCCCCAAATCAATTACATGCTAAGAAAATAGCCGATCTCTAACAACGTACATCAATTTTCGTGTTTTTTTTGGCGGTCGATAATTCTAAGGCTCATGAACAAATTTCAAGAAACCGGTTCTATCGAGGATAGAAAAAGGACTGGGAGACCAAAAACTGGTCGGAATGCAAAAATACTTGCAAAAAAATGTTTTAGCACCTAAATACATATATCTCGGCAACCACTAATATTTCCCTTCCCCCCTTTAGCACCATTTATGCTACTGTGCAGTGGAGCATCTTCCATAAATTTCATAAAAATCGCGGAGATGAAGTTTTGAGGCGGGTACACTTGAGGTGTTTTACACCATATGCGCATACATCTACTGAGAAAATGTGTAATTATACAAATGGTGAAACCTAATCATATATTTTTAATATTTTTATTTACAAATACAAATATTTTGTATAACTTCAGAATATCTTAATCATTAAATGATTGTTGTCCTCATCCACTAAGCTTAATTATGCCTATGAGGATTAATTTCCACACTCCATCTTTGATCGAAGGATATACATATACATATTCTTAAAGGTAGGTACTATGTATGAATTAGTATGTACAAAAACGTATGTAAAGTTAGTTTTTTTGCGCTTGTGTAACATTTAACTTTCACCAACTTCAATTACTAGGTAACTTGGTTAACAACATAACATTTTTCGCGCTTTTCAATATTAATTTTTCCTTGTATTCTACAGAGAGTGAAAAATCGGTTTTTTGCTGATTTCCCTTTTACAAATTTTAAGCTTCAATTAGGCTAACATTCTTTTTTTGCTTTGTTACATTTTAGCTAAACTAACTCTCATTGAGCTTTATTTTATAAATATTTATCTGTCTGTCATGCCTTCATTTCATTTGTTTACCGTTTTTTGTTTTGTAATTTTTGTTATTAAAGGTTAAATATTTTCATACAAACCTGCCTAAATTCATTTTCAACGCAACACAATGCAACGCAAAATTCAACTCGCAACTGCAACAGGGGACAACACATCCGAATTCCAAACATTCGACACATTGACAACGTCCGCCGCGCACTGACGCACTTGCAACACGTTCCCCGCGTGGCACACATTCTTTTTACGGCAAATGTTGATGCGGGTTGCTGCGTTCGCTGTTGTGGCGCGCCGTGCTGGGCCAATGCATTGGCATTTAATGACAACCGCGTATTATAATAAATTCCAACAGAATGAAGTGATTAAAGTGGGAATGAGCAATACGAGCAGCGCTTGCTGCCACTGCCCGCGCCATCGGTAATGACTGCTGTCCAGTTGCTGTTGCCACCACCACCACCAACCGTGCTGCCACAGTGACGCAATGCGTCGTCGTTGTTGTCGTGTGCCACCGGCAGCCGATGTCAACTCGTTATTGTCGTCCATTGCATTGCGCACTTCCGTTTTGCCACCAAATATGCCACCAACGCTACCATAAAACGGTGCCTTGCGCGTCATACCAGCAAAAGCTACTGCCGCGAAACCTCCACCAATGCTGATGCTGCCGCTTGTGGCGCCTAAGTTGCCGAAATCGAGATTGCTCAAACCACCGACTCCGCCACCAACACCACCACTACCACCGCCTACGCCAGCTGAGTTATGATGGTGATGGCGACCATCAGATGTACTACCACCACCATCACCACCACCATTTGCTGTGGCAAGAGTACCGCCACTGCCGCCGCCAATGCCAGCACCAGCGCCGGACGTGGCCGGTCGATGTGTCGGCAGCTTCTGACCATTCGTGTAATAGATGTTGGGCGTTAACGGCGGCAACGGTAATTCGCTGTCATCGAAATCCTCCGCCGAGCCGTATAGGTCCTCATCGTCTGGCTGATATGTGACTTTGACTTGCTTCATTTTTAACACGTCATTGGTGTCGGCATCGTTGTTGCCACCACCGGCATGTTTGCCTGCAGGATTTTTACGATTCGGACCGGGAATTTCTGTGTGGCGAGTGCGCGTAAGATTGAGCGTAGAGCCATGAAACGAAATATATAAAATAACAAACTGTAAGCGAATATAAGTGTAAAGAAACTCTATAACAGCAGATGAAGTAAAAGTAAAAAGTGAAGAAAGTAAAGCGCAAAAAGAAAACAAAACACAAAAACAACAAGGGTGAGTAAATTCGCGCGAATGTTAATCAAGGTTGGCCCTAACTCTCGCGCTTCATTTTACGGCCATCAACGTGGGCAGAACATTACCAACATAATTGAAATAAAGTCAAAAGTATCAGGAGAAGTTACTTAAAATATATATTATATAAAAATAAAAAAATAAAAAAGAGCAAATAAAAAAAAAAAAAAAATACACATAAGTAAATGCCCTGCAGCCAATAAAAAGCGTAATTTGATGGCGGAATAGTGTATTTTAAACTCACCATAAAGTCTTATGCTACTATCTACCTCACCAAGTGAATTCTTCGCTATGCAGCGATACGAGCCGACATCGTCTTTTTGGAATTTACGCACAATCATTGTCATCTTCGTCTCATACATGGATTTTGAGGATTCCTGTACATGATATTTTGATGAGGACACAATCATTTCACCTGTTGATGAAAGATACAAATGAATGCATGCGTATGCACATTTATTTATATGTATAGTAGTGTACATATGTTTACTAAAAGTCGTATGTTTATTAAAAGTCGTATAAAGTTAAAGAGCCTGTTTGATGCAAACGTGGGATTTTGCTTGCCACTTCATTTTCTTCTGCTTAGTCAGATTCATACGAACACAATTGTAATAAAGCTTCACGAGTACTGCAACCGCAAAAGTGGGATTATTAGGTTTAGGTGTTTAAAGATAATACATAGATTGCTTGATTCAGAGCGGCAAGAGGCTCAAATTAGCAATGCAAGTACATATATGGGGTTGCCGGGAAAGGCACCGAAATACTTAAGGATATTATTATTTAGTCATTTTTAATTAATTCGGTTGTACGGCATGATGGCATGATGTCCGAAACTTAACGGTTTTCGAAATATTCGATTTTGAAGGTTATTATAAAAAATATGAACTTTAGCTTGCATGCCCCCTTTTTTTAAATGTTAGTTCAAGGTCCAATCTTTTTTTTGTTTTTAGTTAAAGTTAGTGCTAGTTAATAAAAATTAGGTCTGTGAGTTAAAAATGTCTGCTTGATAAAAATTTTCAATTTACGTTTTTTGTCTGTTTTTTTGTTTCCTATATCGGTGCATTAAAAAACCGATTGCGTATGCAAACTATTCTGCGAATTATAATGAAAACTAGCAGGATATTCTAGCTATCCAAGAAGGAATAATACTCAAATTTCGTAAGACGGAAACAGTTTTTAAAATACTTGACTAATACAACAACGGCAGGCAATGGCAAACCTCCGAGTGTATTTTTGCCATGAAAAAGCTCCTCATAAAAAATATCTGCCGTTCGGAGTCGGCTTGAAACTGTAGGTCCCTCCAGTCGTGGAACAACATCAAGACGCACACCACAAATAGGAGGAGGAGCTCGGCCAAACACCCAAAAAAGGGTATACGCGCCAATTGTAAAAAAAAATACAGCAAACTTAATAATTAAATAAAGTTATTCATTATAATTCGTTCTTGGCATGACCGTCATTATTTCTGGCTCAAGTTCTCATTATTTTCATTGATTTTTTCGATTTTTTTTTATTGTTTAAAATATGCCAGGTACTAAACAGGTATTGTTTCGAATCGATACTGCGTCTTGTTGGTAGTTTCTTAAATAAAATCATCACTTGGCTAAAAGACACGCTAGCTCTTTAATAGTATTTTCGAAGTTTACCCGAAGAGATACCCTAATATCTTAAATTTGACACACTGAAATCATTAGTGTTTGAAAAATATCTATTGGACAGAAAGGTAACTCTTTTCTGGGTGTCGAGGGTAGGCTAACCAAATAGCCAAAAAAATGTATTTTAAGTACGTAATTAAACTGAAGCGGCCTATGTCGAGGGACAGTAAACATGTTGTTGATCCTTTTCTTCCATATAAAAGCCGTGCGCTTCATATGAATAAAAATGCTCAACATCCAATGCGAAACAATTTTTTTTTTAAATCAACGCGATTTTTCACGATATCAAAGTTTCACTTTATTGTACTAAAAGTTATTAGGATATAAAACCCAGAAGTTTTCTAAAAATTAAGGTTTAAAAATTTAAAATTTTATTGATAATATTTTGAAAATTCTTAAATTATAGTGAATTTTGTACAAAGTTAAGAACTTTGATTTATAAGATTTTTTGTTATACAGTAAACTATATTTTTATAAAAAACTAACGAAAAATTTAGCATGCGATATATTAGGTAATATTGTAAAGAAATAAAATTAATTAAATATGAAAGCACAAGTGTAGTTAAGAGTAACCTGAATGCAGTAAAGTTGAAAAGAAAGAGCTCTGCAAACTGCATAACCCGCTTAACCAGCTTTTAGCACGGAAGTTCCGTATTTATAAAATAATACATAAATAAAATAATCCGAAAAATTTTAAAAGATCATTGACTGAACTGGTATAAAGAGAGAATAAAACTGCTCTATTTTATTTTTTCAAATATGTCACCAAACTTTTTGTACCACGCAAAATTTGAATTCAAAGAATTTTGACAACAATTTGCCTTTAAATATAACGACCTATACTTTGGAATAAACAAATTTTAATTGCTCGCAATACTAACTCATTATATGCACTTATGCATAATTCTGCGCTCTCTCAGGCATACACATGCACTCCCAATAGTAACTTTTCTGTATAATCTAAGACCGATTCATCGTATACCTAATTGCTCAGTAAACTGCCTAAGAATTCAGGCACTTCCTCTCTCCTTCTCAGTTGGGTATTTGACCTTTACTGGTCGACTTTGTAGTCATTTACTGTTTAATTCGGTCAGTTCTAATTCGTAGATGTACATGCATATAAAACACTTGTATACATACAAATGTATGCGCTCACTTGTGTAATGACGGCACATGTACGAAATGTCTATAAAATGCAAAAATAATGACTTACCATTACCAACGCTGCCAGCAGCAGCAGCAGCGGCATAACACACCACACCACACAACATCACACCACTCCACGCACACTATATCATATCCAGTCGATCACACTACAAGCATATTCACATAGAACACTCTCACTACTCGTAACTTACCAGTGTCCTTAATCCAGTAGTTAATTGATTTTGGTGAGGCCTCGACGTGACACTCGATCTGCACATCAGTGCCAAGCGGTGCTCCAACTAATTGATTCGGTACTTGAATGACAGGATGAACTGCAAAGACAAAGACCATAAATCAAAAAGAATGCCAACAAAGTGTTAGTCTGTGCGGCAGGCGAGTGGGTAGGAAAATTACCTACGCTGTATGGTTTGTGTATTTTTATGCCAATATATGTGTATTGGTGGTGTTGTTTTTGCTAACAACATATGTTGCTAGGTCAATTAAGGAGCGCTTGAGTAGGGTAATTTTATGGTAATTTTTAAAGTTCGTTACTCAAAAGAGTTGGGAGTTTGCCACGAAGTTCATGGGAGCGCTAATATAAATTTGTGCATGTATGTGTGTGCTCAGAGAATGATGGGTTAGTAAGTAATTACATATACATATATATACATATATGATATATACGAGTATGTATGTACATATATTTTATATGAATTATAGAGAGTAGCATTAACCATTTTGAAAATGTGGCGCAACTGAAACGTGAGCTTTAAAATTAAAACACAAAAAAACGAGCAGTAAATGCCATGAGTGCAAATAGGCAAATCAGTTCTACTATTAGCCATAATATAATGGAGAAGCTTTTTTTATTAGTTTCCATTAACAATTCTTTTATAATACAAAAGAGATGTTTGACAGTTTTAAAGATTTAACAATAATGTTGCCCCAATATAATTTTTTAAGGCAACTCTTTTTTAAAGGAACTGATGATGTGATTATGTACAAAATGATGGTTTTTCTTCGTTTTTTTACAACGTATTGTTGTCCATTTAAAATATTAGGATCTAAAAAGTGTTAATAATTTTTTCCATAACCTTGAAGAGGATAGAGGATAAAGACCAGTTTTGAGTATAATAATTAAAGAAAACGGAAAGTATTGTATTTCAGATTGATTTTACAAGGTGGCGCAAAATTATTCATCCAATTCTATTTTTAAATAACTTTTTGTAAATGACAACCAATATGCATTCCTCCTCTCCAGTGGAAAGAACAGGTGGAGAAGGACTTGGCGCCGGTTAGCACGAGAAAGAGACGACTGGCGCGCTTTGTTAAACTCGGCCAAAATCGCGTAAGCGGTTATCGCTCGAATTAAGAAGAAGAAGAACATATTTCAACTTATAATGATACTGTCCTGATAAAAAGCTGAACGCCTTTTACACAATATGCTTAATAAAAATTTGTAAGAAATAATGAAGGTTCTTGCTGCTATCTCGTGGATTTAATAGAGCACTCTTACATTTCAGTGGACAGACCGAACAGTTAATCAGACCTTATTCTACTGCATATCAAAACAGGCAATCAGTCAGAGGCTGTGGGTTAGTTTTTTCTATAGCTAAATATTACTATTTTTGCTTCGGTATAGGCCGCTTATATACCTAACATCGTCGTCTATGACTGTGAGTTCGGAGTCCTCACCTTCTTCATCGATTTCACTGCTGACATCATTCAGTATGCTCTGGACTGTGGTAACCGGGTTGTCATTCTAATTATTCTAGGATCGCGTCACATCATTGGAAACGTTTGATGCCGCCGAACTTTCTCCAACTATATGCACTTTGCGCCTCTTCTCTTTTCCCGAACAAAAACTCTTCCCACTTCAATTTACTACTGGGTTTTCCAATATGTGGCCATAAGACATACTCACGTGTAACAAAATTCATGCATTAAGTCCACTTAGACGGCTATTGCTTGTTATCACAGATGCTAAATAGGTAAATCTTAGTGTTACTGACCGAATAGTGAAAAGTGTGTAGAGATTAAGAGTCTGACCAGTAGTAATTCACTGATGGCCGGTTTGTTCTTGAGATCTACCCTAATGGTATAATAGAAGAGTTAGTAGTTAAAGAAATACTTTTACTCTAAATCTATGAATCCACAACAGATCTTTCAGGTCGCAGTGCTAAATCTTCTCATAATAATATTAATAACAACAACAACGTATCTATGTATATTATATAACTATCTCAAAGATACTGATCTACTTCGTCGGATCTAATCGAGCCATAATCAACCTGCCAGCCGAAAGCCTTAGATGCTAGCGCTGCACTACTTTCAGTTTGTATAATAATTTTATTGTTATGTAAACCTTTATAAAATAAAAATAAAATAAATAAAAATAACAACCAAATTAACCCTGCTCAATATTTTGGTTATGAAAAGTGATATTATCGAGGAATATGGAGTATTGCAGCTTCTCTTTTGCCAACTCCCTAGATATGATATTAAAAAGATAGTAAATTTAAGAAAATAATCAGAATCGAGCAGAACATTAAATTAAATGGGGCAACTCCAGCCTTTGGTACACAAACAAATTGAAGATGTGAAAAATCATACATGCATGCTGAGATCTTCGACGTCTGCGAACATTTTCCAAGCGGAAGTATGCTTGAAGTCCAATAGACTGTGTGCAGAAATGAACTTTCACAACTCCTTTTCAGGTGACAGTCAAGCTGTTCTTCAGACTATACACATTTTTGAGATAAAATCCGCATAAGCACTGGAGTGTTTAGAAAGATTATATCCTTTAATGGCAAAACCGACGGCAGCAGAAAAGGCAACGGAAAGAGCACGATCTATAATCGAGTGGTAAAGAATATGGGAAGAGTCTACTTATTCCGAACCTGGAGAAATGGGTGAATCGAAGACTTGGCGACACTGACTATTACCTCACCCAACTTATTACCGGTCACGGCTGTTTTCTGCAATATCTACATCACTTCCAGCTTGTATACAGCAGAGCATGTGGCCTTCCGCTACATTCTCTTTAGCGGAGATCGGGCCTTGGTCGTGAGGATCTTAGAACATCCGCTGACAGAGATCGGACTCGTGTAGGACATGTGTTCGCACAGCGTCAAATGAGACGCAGTAGAAGCGTTTGCGGGGGCAATCATGACGAAACTGTAACAAATTGATTGGGAAAGCAAAGCTCAATGGCGACAGCAGCAGCAGCGTACCACCGATGACAAATTGTTTTAGATAAACAAACAATCGAACAGACACTTGAGATGAGCACTCACTACAGTATGAGACAGATAACAAGACGATAGCGTGTAAATTTCATACTATCGAAAAATTTCCGATGTATCACGAAGGCGTAGAGTCTCTATATGCCACGGGAGAGGACCCTGGACACAGGTATATGTTGCGTCAACAGACATGAACGCGGCTCCATTCTGATGAAATATCCTTCGGTCCCGGATTGGAATTTAGACAAGCTGGAGGATTGTTATTGTAGAGCGTGCCCCATATACCACTGGTGCGACAAAGCCTCCGATGATGCTTCTGACATTTTAATTTAAATCTCCTTCCAAAAAAATTAAAAAATACCCTCGAATGGCTAGCGATCACAATCTGGACAGAAAGGTATTAACGAGAACTATGAAACTCCACCATTTCAGCCATTCATGGTGGAAAGAGGAAAAGAGGGTATACAAATTTACAGTACATACAGTGAGTAATGGGACAACACCAGCCAAAGTTTGTACTGGTACCGCACGATACTTCACAAATCTCTTAAATAATAAATTCTCAAGGGGCATTGCAGACTGCGAATCCATTTTTTCAACATGCCACCTGCCTGCCTGGTTGTGGAATATAACGCTTCTCGAGAAGGATACGGAAATAGCTTAGTTCAGCGAGAGCGAAGATAGCTCGAATTAATTCACTATAACCTAGTTCGCTTTTAGAGTTTATAAGGCACTGTATCTGAATAAAGTATCTTAAAGAGAAGTGGGCCTAATAAATCTTCAGGACGATCACAGCGTGAATCGGATGGCAGGGTATTTTCTCGCGTAGTTTAATTTTTATAGTTTTTCCAAAATTTCAACTCATTATTGATTTCGGTAAAACTTAATAAAATTTTTGGAGAATTTGGTTAAGAGCGTTGCACCTTGGTTTTTGTTTTAACAATTAAATTGATAAACCGTAGTTTTAGAAAAAAATTGTGATTACTAAACTTTCCAACCAACTATAGAATATACAAAGTTTGTATTTAATGACTACGAAACTAATAAAGAACTCTTTTTAAAATTAGTCAAATTCAAACTGGAGATTTCGTATTCCTTTGATTTTTTCTGTACACATATGTTGTTGTTTTTTTTTTAATTTTTTGTAACTTGAAAGTAAATCAACAATCAATAGAAATTCGTGCCACACCTTTCGAAAAGTTTACGTGACTTCAGAGTCGAGTAAAAACTGACCAGAGGCAACATTTAATACTACTAGCAAACACATACGCATGGATGCAAATAACCAGCAGTGGTAGGAGCAAAATCACACATTCACACACATTTTCATAGATTTGTGTGTCTAAATCAACTGACTGTGGTTCTTGGCAACGTTTGAATACTGTGGTTTTACTGGATATTTTAGAAATTGCAGCAACAAAGATTCTGAGATGAAAGCACAGATCAGCAAGGACCGACGATACAAATAATAATAACAAGACAAAACAGTAATGAATGCCAGCAACAATAACAGCAACAGCAACAACATCAAAAACCAGTTCATCAACTCGATTTCGAGTTCGAGTTCAGTTCGAAGGCATTGAAGTCAATACAATTTGGAAAATATTTGGTTGTAAAATGCTGAAGTGAAGTAGAAACCACAGAGCAACCGAAGCGAGTGACATTTTGTTATTATTCCAATGAAGAATGGTGACTGAGATGTGTGTACAGTTGAATGTTTATATTGAAACACGTAGAGGGAGTGCAGTGAAGTGTTGCAGCTTAGAGTGAGGAGTTTGAGGTAAGAGGCTATATTCAAACGAAGTTAAAAGTTGAGGAAAAATCACATATGTAGAAGGAAGGAGCAGCAAAGGCTATTCAGCTATTGGACGTGCACATAGATTATCACTGCAAGTATTTATATACCTTGTGTACTCATTGATGTTGTGAACTCATTGATATTGCACAAATACTTAGATGCCTACATAGGTAGGTACTTATGGTGAGAACCTTAGGTCATTTCGCCATAATCGAAATAGCACGTTTATATTTTTTACAGAGAAAAATAAAAACTTTGGCCCTTACGTTAGAGTCTTTAATTTTTTTTCGCTTCTTAATGATATCAATTTTGGCATTAAGGAATAATTAAGTTAGAGAGGCCAAAAATCGGTAACTAAAAATCCATAATTTGTGACAAATAACTCCAGCATATAATGACCCTTCAACCGTCTAAGTTAGGAAGTTAGGAAGACTTATCATAGGAGTCAGGCAAAGAGCTACGACTATATTGATTTCTTCACTGAAACGAGAGGTATTGCCTTCGAAAGAGTACTGCATACTAAAAAGCTGACGATCGTCGGAGTTTAGCGTATGCGTACTTCTTCTATAGCAACGTCAGTATCGCCATTTAGTAGGCCCATATCTTTGGTGTTGCTCAGATATGTAATGGTTTAAATTCGATTTTTATTTAAACCATTTGAGAAATATGTATAATCAAGGTAAGGACTTTTCCACATTTATTAAGGACTACTTGGAAAGGGTGTAACTTCAGTGTAGTGAGAGAGCTACAACTTTTGAAGTACAGCACAGGCAGAAGCTTGTATTTACATGCTGTTAACGGGTTTGAAACTCTCTGGGAACATCAAATAATGGGAATAAAAATCTGAGAATTTATTTTCTTTTAATAGCAGTCGCGCATATGCCGAAAATAGTAAACCTCTATTTGTATACTATGAGAGAGTTTTAAAAACAAAAAAAATTGTTTCCAATCAGAGCCAAACAGAAGGGTCTTTTACAAAATCTCCTCTTCTGGACGCATTTGACTTCCTGATATGGTGAAACCACTCCGTTTCGTTACTGAAACTCTAAAAATTCCGATCCACATCTGAGTCCAAGAGATGGACATTCAAAGTAATGCTTTTTAAGGCAGTGATATAGCGTTTCCATCAAAGCGAGACAGAGGCCGAGATGGTGCTCAACGTTCTCCGCATCCGTCTCATCTGTTCAGCTGCGCCAAAAGCCATTTGAAGAGAAGGTCAATCGGTTTCTGTACATCTACACAAAGTGGCAGCATCTGCAGTAATTTTTAGCAATAACACGTACTTTTTTTTTCATTGATTCGTTTCAGAACTACCTTGCCACCCAATATGTGAGTTTCCTAGCGGCCCGACGAAAGCAAGCCGTCCTAAGCAAAAGTTTGCATGAAGAGAGATGTTTACCCACGCTTTTGTAAGATTTTACGGATTGTAGGCCAATTCCTTTTTTTAACTCCTTTCTCGGCGTAGTTCTAGGATTATCTATTTGCTGGAGAATCCACACTCTTTGGGGCCATTTCATAGGTAGGTTATTTAAGAATCTTCTACGTACAGATGCTACCTCCGAAGAATGTATTGTGAGAGGAGTGTAGAGGTGGACTAGATAGACTGGTTAGACAGGGTCACAATTAAATCAGCCTGAAAGACGCTAGACTGCTCTGGAAATCATAAAATGGTTCAGTAAAAATCTTACTGAGTGAATCTTGATGCCAGTCTAATTGTTTACCTTTGCGGAATTCATGCCTTCTTTATTGGCCCTGGATCTATAATAGATAAAAAAGTTCTCTGTTTTCCTCCATGAACATGTCACTGGTTCCCAGAAAAATGGTGTTGCCTGGTCTCGTTCAACGCAGACTTTTATTCAGTTATCATTTTTTTGGTGTTCATGAAAGTTATGTTTTTTAGTTTTTGGAGCATTGCAGAAACGAAGTGCTTTCATTGCATTGAGAACCTTATTGACGTACATATAAGATAAACTATGATTTTTTTGTTAAGTAGTTGGGAGCAATTCAGTTACAGACATCTCCGTGATTTTTTATCGCTAACTAATTATTCTTGTTAAGGTTCCTCAAGCCTCTGAAGCTCAACCAGGCGCAGCGTCGGTTTTATGAAGTGAATAAGGTCGCTTAAGTCGAGTTCCATCACACCGTTGTCCTTGAAGACTGTCTGGCTGAAACATGTGTATCCTATCTGTCCGAAGTTTGAACATTGACATGAAGGATCTTTCAAACGACGCACCTAGAAGTTGTTTTAAAATAAAACATGCAACAATTAAGATTCTTTCAGGTTGCACTATTTTCAGTAAAAATATGAATTTTAACAATTGTATTATAAGTTAAAAATGATATCATTTAAATGTACCCCTTGAGAATGCCCACAGAGATTTATGAAATCCTTATTTTTGAAAACGTCGAGGTATTGACAGAAACACTTTGCGCTACAGAATCAATTCTCTCAACCGAATGTCTAGTTTTTGATCTCCCAGTCCATATCTATCCTCGTCATAATCAGTTTCCTGACACTTGTTCAAGAACCTTTCAATTTTCGGGTCTTCAGGGGATTCTTTGCATAAAAGAATCATGAATTTTGCGATATGTTGTTTACATAAATATCGACTACTTTCATAATAAATTTCAATAATTTTAGCGCGTTGTTCCATCATGTAAATGTATATACCTGTCTACTTGAAAAATTTTCACTACTGACATCTAGGCGTCACTTTTGAAATACCCTTTATTATTATGGGACGCAGTCCCGTCAAATTTTAGCACATTTGACATAAATCTAAGTCTCCGAATATAATTCTGTTGAGGTATTGAGGAACTTTTTGAACTGTTACAGTTCATGCAAGTATGCCAGATTTTTTTATTGGCCTCAACATTAGTAAACTCTGTTATGCTTACCCAGCTCACTGAATCTGTATGATTGCACGCAAAATCATCGAGTTTATCTACAGTATTGGTCTTGATTTGCTGCTTGCCTGTATGAGCAGATGAATACATTGGCTTTCATCGCCGTCTTTGTGGATAAACTGTGGTATGGTTTTCTTATTGACTTTAAGAGATATTGGATGGGACCCGTTACTCTTAGTATTTTTAGAAAACATGCTAGGAATAATGTTGTCTCACAAATTGAGAAACCTATAGTTTTAAGCCCATCCCAATGGCAGATGGTTTTATGAAGAGCCTTTCATAGCAGAAATATACTCGATGGTTTGCCATTGCTTGCCGAGGGGCTACGGCTATTAGATAAAGCTTTTTCTATCTAGGAATAATATTTATACAATAGTTAAGTTGCTCGCAGGTTCGATTTCTAGCTCAATTCTTCTAGGAGGAAGCTCCCGCTTGGGTATCAAAGCCTCTTTTTTTATAACCCGTACAGCAAATTACGACCTTAATGAACCATTTCTGTACTTATGCCAAGATTTCAAGTTTCATTCCATAACTTTTTGTGCATCGGATTTGCTTTACTCACAACAAAAGAACTAACAATCGTACACTTCCAAATTTGTATACGCATTTTTCCTTTAGCTAAACACTTTTAGATCCCAGCGCTTAACAAAATTCTATCTTTCTTGATCTTGCGCCGCAATAAAAATAGATCGTTCGTCGGTCAAACTACGCACTTCATGTCGTTTGGCGTGAGGGTACCTAATCGCTGGGTTTATTATTATTAGTCGCTATTTCTATTTGTTGTTCTGGCTTCTCTGTCTGTCTTCTTTTCAGTTGTCGAATAAATCTTTCGCCTTTTTCATAATCATAAGATATCCCTAATTTTTCGAAGTATTTTAATTTATAGATTTCAGAGGAAAATAAAAATTTTACACACCGACTAAAGTAACAAAAGTTATCTTAGAATTTATATATTTAGCAAAAAAGTATTTCCAGGTGTTTTAAAATGACACGACACTGTTTAATTAAAGTGATCGTTTAACAAAAGTATACTTTTTCGATTTTTTTTTCTATCGTCTAGAATATTTTAGTATTCTGTGGAGGCACCATTTGCTTTGGCGACACAAAGTAACCTTTTTTACATCGATTCTGCTAACTTTTTAGGTAAATTCACATCTAGAAAAGCCCATTCTGCCTGAATTGCCGCTCTAAGCTCGTTGCTGTTGTCAAATTGGCGATTGTTGGCGTAAACTCTTCTGGCTAATGTACACCAAATGTTTTCTATTGTGTTTAGATTCTGAAAGCACGCCGGCCAGTCCATAGTTTCTATGGAACCATCGGTCAAATACTGCCTTGCTTCCTTGCTTACGTAGATTTGGGCGTTGCCTTGCTGAAAAACGAAAAACACTTCCCGATTATCCTGAATAAAAGGAAGGAGACTATTTTCCAAAATGTTTTTGTAGTCCCCGCTATGCATTCGCGATGATATAAACTGTATATTAAAAGTTGTTTTCGATGTACTACTGTGGGCAAAAAGTAAGGGGAATTTGGTTGTAAAATGAAAAATCTTTATTTATTCTTGTAAATCAATTTCATCCCCTTCAAAATAATCCCCTCTCGATGAAATACACTTATGCCAACGATTTTTCCAATCGCCGAAACATTCCAAATAGTCCATTTCCGGTATAGCCATCAGCACCTTCTTCGATTCAGCTTTTATCTCCTCAATCGACTCGAAACGCGTTCCCCGGAGTGGTCTCTTGAGTTTTGGGAATAGCCAGAAGTCACACGGAGCCAAATCAGGCGAATACGGTGTCTGCGGAACGATATGCGTGGAATTTTTGGAGAAATGGTCACGAAGAACGAGTGCAGTGTGAGACGGTGCATTATCGTGATGCAAAAACCAAGAGTTGTTGGCCCATAATTCTGGTCTTTTTAGACGACCATCTCCCGTAATGATGCATTTGAACTTGTCCTGATAGTCTGAAAGAATTTTTTCTCACACATCAACGCGACGACTTTTTTCCAAGAAATCGAGAGTTTTCGGTACCAAACGAGATTTGACTTTTCGTAGGCCCAAATAGTTTTTCAAAATGGTTTTCACAGATCCTTCTGATAGTCCGATCATAACAGTAAGGTCTTTAACAGTCAACCGACGATTTTTGAGCACTAACTCCTTCACTTTATTGACGTGTTGGTCATCTGTTGACGTCGATGGTCGTCCGGAGCGCTCCAAGTCATGAATACGTGCTCGACCCTCTTTGAAGTCTTTGTACCACTAAACATTTTTCTGCGACATGGTCGAATGACCAAATGCCTTCTGCAATATGCTAAACGTTTCCGCAGCCGAAATTTCATTCCGCAAACAAAATTTGATGGCACTTCTCTGCTCAATCAAATCAGACATTGTAAAAATCGAAAAAATGCACTCTTGGTCGTTTGGTAAACACAAGCGTAAATATATTACTGATAATGACATTCACTTGAAAGTTGGTCCAGATGTTATTAACAGTGCTGCCAACACATTAAAGAAATAACTAGAGCGAAATTTTAATCCCGCGAAGTTTGACAAATAAATTCACCTTACTTTTTGCCCACAGTATAAATGCACCCCAAACTAAAAGAGACCCTCCACCGGAGTTGCGCTTTTAAAAAATAATACAAAATTGGGCAACATTGAAAATATTTCCAACATGTTACTCTGTCCTAGTTCGTGTCTAGGTGTTTTTCTGCAAACTGAAGACGCGCCAGCTTGTGCCGTGGCAAAAGATGGGGGGGTTTTCTCATTTTTGGTAATTTTAAATGATTGCTCCTCTGTAATGCATGCCAAACTGTTGTTTGGTGCGCATCGAGTTAGTAGATTTTCTTATGATTGCTCGCTGTTCCCGACTTGATAGTGATAATTTTCTTCCAACGGGCTTTAAAATGTTGTAATTCTCAGGACTCCGAAAAAAACTCCGGACAATACAATGACTTCTGCCTGTTTTTTGCAATTAATTTGATTGACAAGTCTGAATTCTTATAGGTCAAAATTTTTCCATGCTCCTCTTGTGATAATATGGGGTTCCATATCGACATTTTAGATTAAATTGAATAATCTATCTCTTCAGCAGCTTATTTTCGACTAGTGTCTTATCATTATGAAACGCCGAAAAGACTAGCAAAGGACAGCTTGTTGGACAAATATATAGTGAGCTTTCGCACTAGAAACAATTGATGGAAGTCTATAACTGTTAAAATGACGCTAAATAAAAGCTACTCCGGAAAGTAAAAGCGAGCTTATGGTAGTTCAAAAATTGTATACCAAAGTTGTCTTATGATTATGAAACGCACTTTATTTGTAGTTCTGGCTTTTATCTCATTCAACCTGCACTATCGTTGCTTCGAACCAATACATTTCCGATTCATTCTAAAATTATGACTCCCAAAATGTAATATAACTAAAATAAGTGCTACCCTAATGTATTCAATCACGAGCTTGCCGCTGTACTAAGAGGTTTATTGTCTCATTTGTCGTCGGTTTATAAAGCGCTAGCAGCAACAACAGAGACAATAATGAAAAAGAAAAATAAATTCGACAATATCCACAAAATTGTATATTCCTATCAGCAAATACCACAACAAAATAGTGTAGTACAAAAGCAGAATAAGAGTGAGGCTAAAAACTTCGAAAACTGTGGTCAGCCGCACTCGCCATAGCAAAGTTAAAATGACAGTTGATTGCAGGTCAAGCTGCATGCACATGTTGCATGCAACAATTATTTGTATGCTGTCACCGAAAAGCTATGTGCAGGTGCAAGTGCACTTCGACTATTAGTGCAGTGCTGCCCGGATGTCTCAATTTTCATTACATCCCCATGCATGCGAGTAGGTTAGCGTGTGTATGTGTGTGTGAATGTATTTGCATTTTCACATTGATTTCGAGATTTTGAGATTTTAATTGATTTTCGCACAAGAATGCGTGCCACTTGCGGCTGAAAAGTGGCAGTTGACGACTAAGTTGCAAGCAGACGAAACGTGTCTCCAAAGGTGTATTGTATGTATGGATATATGACTGTATGCACTTGGAATTGTTTGTATCAATAGGTTTGCATGTATGTACATATGCACAAACATACGTACATATATGCTAGTAAGCGATAATCTATTGAAGTCGATTTAATTGAAATTCCAAAAGCAACAATTTTCAAAAGCTCTTTTAAATTTTAAATTGGATTTGCTTGGCAAATTTTGGAAATTATGTAACTTAACATGCACATATATATATGCATATGCGACCATTGTTAGCAACAATGCAATTGTTAGATGGACTTGGATAATAATATTGCATTTTGCAGCTTTTAATAAAAGGGAAGTGCGCTTTCATTTCCAGAGTGTAAAAATTTTAAATCAAATTAACACATAAGTTTAAAGAAACTTTTCAGGAGATCAGTAGGCGTGAAAACAGACATTTTTTTTGTTTAACTTGATAAAGGAAACTAAGATAGATTGCTTTGTTGTTCATATTGTTGGTTACGAAAATTGTTATGAAAATTAAAAAAAAACAAAATTATAAGTTGCTTGTTATGAAAATATTAAATGAAATTTTGAGTTTGCTTCTATTACAGGGTGAACGATATTAAGTGTTACCTATTCAAAACACCATAATTGTTTTGTGTGAAATTAGTTTTTATATTAACATATATTCACTTTAGCTCGATATGACCACCTTTTGTCTTGACTATAGCCTTCAAACGGTCAAAAAATGAGTTGCATGCTGCACGAATGTGATATTGAGCTATTTTGGCCCATTCTCGTATAATCGCTTTTTTCAGCGCATACATTCTGCCATATTTTTTAGTCCTAACCTTGCTCTCAAAAATGGACCAGATGGAATAGTCCATTGGATCGGCGTCTGGCGAATTCGAAAGCTATTGTGGGGACGAAATGAAGTGTGGAACATGATTTTTTAACCATTCTTGGTTCACACGAGCTTTATGAGAGGGTGCCGAGTCCTGTTGGAACGTCTATGGTCTACGACCGAAATGTTTGCGTGTCCACGGCTCTAAAGCAGCTTCTAAAACATTTCCCCTATAATAAGTCGCATTCACTTTGACACCAGGCTCGATAAAAACGATTGGAGAGCGCCCACCAGCGGCCATTGCGACCCAAACCATTACTTGCGATGGGAAATTGCTTCGAGTGGCCATACGCAGGCTCAAATTCTCGTATGAGCGTTCGGTCAAGTAAACACGATCGTTTTGAGTGTGTATGAACTGCTCAATTGGAAAATTGTTTTTCATCAGAAAACACAATGTTAGGAAATTCGCCACGTTCGTGCAAGCGCAACAACTCCTTTGCCCTTTCGCACCGAACTTTTTTTTTGCTGGGGTGAAAGATCGTGTGCTTTTTGGAACTTGTAAACTTGACCTTGAGCTCATTTTTCAATATGCGTCGAATGCTGTCTTGCGATATTTTCAGTTCTTTGGCTATTTTTCTTCCACTCCGACGTGGATTTCGTTCAAGTCGAGCCTCACTTTCCGAACCATTTCTGGCGTTGTTGCGGTTTTTTTTAGTCCACTTCCATAGCGTTTGCAATGCTACCAGTATCATTGTAATGTTTTATAGTGCGATACACAAACATTTTTTTCACTTTGAGGTGACTGAGCTCACGATCAATGGCTGGTTGTGATTTTCCAGCCAAATATAACGCAATCACACTATTACGTTTGAATTCCATCACAGAAAAAAAATCAACAAAACTGAGACGCAAATGCTTTTGATGGCTAATAAACAATATATTGAACTGTCATTAGAACAATTTTGATGTTGATGTCCTGAGCTGTTTTACAGATAAAAGCGGTGCGAAGTTGGTAACACTTCATATCGTTCACCCTGTACATATTTTTGTTTCTAATTACTTTCTAACATTTGGTTTTAATAATTATTTATTCTTACGAGGGTTGCTGTTAAGTTTTTGGATATGGCAATACTCATGTCAAATATGTCTAACTTCGGAAAAATCGTCTTTCAAAAGACGCGCCTGGATGTTGTTTTAAAGTAAAACATGTACACATTTAGACTTCTTAGGTTTCACTTTCTTTTATTCAAAATACAAATCTTAACAATTATATGTGAAGAATTTTTATATTATTTATTTAGTGGAACTTCCTAAAATTATACAAACATTAAGAATTGAAAAATGCAAGCGTAAATTTCGAAGATGTGCTGCTCTTAATTAGAACGTAGGGGGGAAATATGTGGAATATGTGAAGAATGGCTTCATTGAAATGTTCACCAGGTCTACAGGTAAAATCGGCCAAACAGTCAATTCAAAAATGCCCAATTGTTGAGAACGTCGTGATGTCGGTGTTGGTTGTTGTGGGTTGTTCAGCAACACTTTGCGCTACACCAGCAATTTTCTCAACAGAATATCCTGTTTATGGTCTGCCACTCCTTTTTCTAACCTCGTCAGAACTGGTTTCCTGAAATTTTTTCACCAAACTTTGAATTGTCAACTGATTCGAATGACTAATTCTCTCAAAAAGTATACGAATTTCATCAATCTATTAGAAGTATTTTCGTAATAAATTTCAATAATTTGATTGAGTTGTTCTACCGTGTAAAATTGTACATCTGTCTACTTGACAAATGTCAAAGATGATATAGAACAGGTATCATCTAGAAATTATTCACTACTGACATCTTGGCGTTACTTCTTATTTTTATTCAAAAGATCTTTTAATAATTTATTTTCCACCTGTAAATGCACAGCATGCTTCGCTCCCTTCTTACTTTATTTGCCGAGCTGATTACTCCTCCCTAAAAAGGCTTCTAAAATGGTTCATATTATATATAGCGTACACTGCGTGCGTACTACAGCCATACAATGCTCCAAAGCATTGCGTCAGGAAACTCTGCCCAATAAGAACGACTCCTTCTAAGCGTCCTTGAGTCTCAAAGCTCAATAAATTGATTCACCTAGAAGCTCAGGTAACACTGATTCATTCCCCGGCCCCTCCACTCTCTCTAAGCTACACAGTAATTGCACTCATACGAGCGCTTTTTATTTTGATTACAGATACTTGAAACATACATCTTAATCAGAAAATAGGATTCTATTTATATAACTGATACGTACATCTTTTTTGGACATTCCACCAACCTCTAATTTGTGGTGTGCATCTAGAAATTGTTTCACAAATAGAGGGACAATCCTTGTACCATTCACCTGGAGAAGGAAAGTATCTGCGAAACAACCGACTCTAGGCAGTACAAGGACCACTTTTTCTAAATAAGCAAGATATTTTGATGGGATGCTTGGCAGAACTCTTATTTGTAATGCTCACTTAGATGCTGTTACCAATAGCGACGAGAAGAAGGGTTCTATCTCCCAAAATTACTTACTTGTAATTTACTACTGTTATGTAATTCGGCCGCCGTAGCTGAATGGGTTGGTGAGTGTCTACCACTCAATAACGCACGGATTCGACTCTCTGTCGTCGCTCCTTGGCAGGCAATGGCAAACCTCCGAATGTATTTTGGCCATGAAACAGCTCCTTACAAAAGAGAATTTACCGTTTGGAGTCATCAACACGAATAGGTCGAGGAGCTCGGTCATTGGATATTTGGCCGGGTGTAATAGCCAACATATATGTATGTATGAAACCAAAAGTCTGTCACCAATGCTTCTTTAGCAGCATGCCCTAAAACTAGTCAAAGAACTAAATGAATTGGTAAAGTATCATAAACTTGTGTGGGTCGGCATAACTGGAGCAGTGAGAACCTACCCAATCGATACATTCATTGCACTTCGAGGCATTCACTCCTTTCCTATTATGATAGAAAAGGAGGATATCTTATATTAAGAACACTGAGACTTAATAAAATTTCTGACAAAGGGATTGGCAATTTGAAAGGACGTATGGAAACATCAAAAAAATTCATGAACGATGCTGTAGTACAATATCGTAAGGGAATAACTACTGTGCTAAATATACCTATCTATCAATTTTAAGATAACTTTAACTTTAGATCGCACACTCTGGCTGATAGGTGACTCATCCATTGAATTTACCTCGGAAGTTAGGTAAACAGATGAATCGAAGCGTGTGGGTGATAAGGATAGTGCGGAAATCTCAGGCTGGAATTAAAAAAAAATCTGGATTTATGAGCGGTCATCCCACAGCCTTTCAAACAGAAATCCATAGTATAGAAATCTGTGACAGAGAATGCCTGCAAAGAAGCACGAGTTCGGACGAGCGCATCTGCTTTTTATCATACAGTCAGGCAGTCTTATGTGCAATGAATTCTCACATTACAATATACAAACTCGTTGAGAAATGCTTTCCTGTCCTCAATATCTTGGGAACAAAGAAGGGCTCAGTTAATTAAGCTGAGTCGGACTACCTTCACGTCAAGATCCCATGAATCAGAACTCTTTTGTGGGTGCACCAAACCCATATAAAGGAATTTACCAAAGGCTGGTAGGCCAGAGAATTCATACGACACTGCTTGGAGAGTCCAGGAGAGAGACACGCTAAGCACTTTATCCTTACCTCCAGGAGAGCATCAAATAAACTCGTAAACTGTTACTCGCTCTGAAGCTCTGGGTGGAATTTAAAAAAAAATCTGGACCTATGAGCGGCCATCCCACAACCTTTCAAACAGAAATCCATAGTATAGAAATCTGTGGAAGAGAATGCCTGCAAAGAGGCACGAGTTCACACGAGCGCATCTGCTTTTTATCATACAGTCAGGTAGTATTATGTGCAATGAATTTTCATATTACAATATACAAACTCGTTGAGAAATGCTTTCCTGTCCTCAATATCCTGGGAACAAAGAACGGGCTTAATTAATTAAGCTGTGTAGGACTACCTTCACGTCAAGATCCCATGAATCAGAACTCTTTTATGGGTGCACCAAACCCATGTAAAGGAATTTACCAAAGGCTTGTGGGTCAGAGAATTCATACGACACTGCTTGGAGAGTCCAGGAGAGGGATAGGCTAAGCACTTTATCCTTATCTCCAGGAGAGCATCAAATAAACTCGTAACCTGTTACTCGCTCTGACTGGGTACGGGACAATGTAGTCTTCATTCCCATTTCAGGAAACTAGAATCAGTAAATAAAGCATCTGCCGTTTTTGTAAACTGGAAGATGAAACAGCAAAACAAATCCACTGCAAATGTCTAGCTCTCGCAAGACGAAGACTCGTACACTTAATTGGTATACACTAAATCCATTAGTTATATGGAGCAAAAAAACCTGAGGAGGTATTCAAGCTCACCAGAAGCCTCGAAATATAGGATTACTGTTAAGGGAAATAGGTCAGATCAGAGGTCGAAGTGAATTATGCTCCTATAATCTATAAGAAAACGTTTTTCGAATGTTTTTACTAATTCATTTAATCTAAAATATCTAAAAAATATGAGGTATCACTGAAAAGAATCCTACAGTAGATAAAAAAGATCGTTCGTATCAGCATTAAAATACTAATTTTTACATTGAGGATTCTTAAGAAAAGTTTAACAAGCGTTCAATATAGAATCGAATGATACCATTCACAGATTTTCCTAGTAACAAATCACTTGGCGTGATAAACTTGTATTATAAAACTGCATATTGATAAAATCTTTCTAAAATTTGTTCAAGGTCATATAGTACTTGAATGGCAGAAAAAAATTCGGATTTCCGATAGGCCTAGAATGATAGATTACCAGGTTTGCTATTTAGCTATGGTGAAAAACAAAAAAATGTGAGAGGATCTTTGGTTGGCACGTCACACAATCAACCAATCAGTCGTTGTTCATATAGCAGTGAACCAATACGAGTAAAAACTCTGTTGTTTTTTTTTCGTATATCACTAACACAATCCCCGTTTTTCGTAAACAAACCGCTTCGTGACCCAAGTGACGTCAGCCCATCAGCTGATTTTGTCAAACTCGCTCAGAGTAGCAATTATTTGTCTTTGGTTTTACTTAAGCTTTGTCCAATTGACTCAACAGCTTGCAGTTTTGTTGTTCCGATTTGCCTTCACTGTCATGTCTGTGAGAGAAACGAGTGATTGACTTTGGTAATATGAGCCATTTCAGCTCTCAGGGTTTTACACTTTACGCATCTGCTTAATTATGGTTCACTTTGAGCTGTTATTGACTGTACAATGATTGAATCCGCTCACTGCTCTTAACGATTAGTGAGGACGAAGCAAACAGTTCAATTCAAGTCACTAGAATTGAAAAACGTGCAACGAGTTCCATCATGATAACGCCAGTTTGGAGAGCTTGTCTGCGAAGTATTAATTCATCCTCCATATAGACCTGACCTGGTACTCCATCCAAACCATCATTTCCATCTCTGTAGAACTCCATTAATTAACTAAAGTTGAGCCCATTGGAGATGTGCGTGAACCAGTTTAGTTTAATGGACTTCGCTGAAAAAGATTTTGAAAATTTTAAATTTTCAATGCCACCAACAATATAATCTGTTTTTCATAGTTTTACCTATGTACTGGAGTATTCTTATAGCTGACACAATACCTTTTGGACATAAAGGTATGCTTAATAAACATATTTACATTACATAACATATACATAAATTGGGACCTGACTGCTACGAGTTCAAAGCGACACATTTCATTGAACAACTTCAAATATTCATGTTCACACACACACATACATATATGAGGTAAGTTATGCCATTGTAGCCTAAACGAAATCTTTCATCGCCAACATGTAATTTAGGAGATATTTTTGGAATACTGTGGGTCAATCGTAAGCTGGGAGGTGTACAAATTTTTCAAAAATTGCTCCGTTCTCTTTCCATCAATGCTTTGTCTAGGCTGGTGTTTTTGAATTTTTGCACTACGACTACACATTCATTGGGCCTAGGTTGTGGCAAACAAAGCCACAAATATGCACTAATGATGCTGCTGTTGCAAAGACACGTTAATATGAGGCTGCAGCGAATCAGTATATGTATGTATGTATGTGGAGCACATGAATATATGAATGACACTAGAAAGACTGCTGCATATTGATCTGTATGCATGAATGTGCGTGAGAGTGTGTTAGGATAAGGAGGAGAGCGGGCCGTCGCCCTGCATCGAGTAGGTATGAAAATAACCTAGGCTTGATTTAAATGTCGTATGAATCGACTGGACCACTACACTCATGTTCTCATCTCAATTTTCTAACGTCACACATTTTGCATCATCCTATGGAGTATAAAACTCATACTTCCTTGTATATCCCAATTGTGTCTGTGGCTGCAGAGCTCAGAGTTCTTCTACTGAGAAGTTTTACCGTTTCTTTTATCAACATCAATAGATTTTCATACACATAAAATACATACAAAAATATGCAGCGAATTTCAGCTCGAACTTCCGAACCAATGAATTCAATACAGAATCGGAAGTGGCGTAATTTTGTTGAAATTACATGTTTGAGAGATCTAAACCATCTTTTCGCATATTGGCCGCTATTAACAGCGAGCGCATGTTCGAAGAAAATATCAAGGCCAATTATAGCGCCGTGAGGTATTACAAAAACAACAACTTCCACACGAAACAGTGACCGTTTCGGTGTATAGAGACACTTGCTGAAAGTTCTGTGGATATCCGTTGTTGCAAATCAGAATAATTTGCTTATTTATGAAGTAACTGAATCAGGAAAGAGCCTGATCGATGAAGCTGATTTTTTCTTAAAGACAGCGCTTGAAACATTTGGTGAATAAAGCACTGATGTTGGTAATAGTGTTTAAGAAACATGAATTTAAAAACTCAAACACTTTTAAGCACTTAAAATTTGTCATTAAATTCTGATTCGTTCCGAAAATTAATTAAAAATCCTTAGACTTTTAAATATCATACGCAGTGCATTTCATAACTACAGCACAGTATTTTTGGTTTTTAATTCTCTTTTTACAAGGAGGAAACATGGAAAGCCTCTATCCCGTACGTGTTGGACTTTAACCCGAACTAAACCTCCTATCGGCTGCCGCCGTAGCCGAATGGTTTGTGCGTGACTACCATTCGGAATTCAGAGAGAACGTAGGT
Source organism: Anastrepha obliqua (assembly GCF_027943255.1). Taxonomy (NCBI): domain Eukaryota; kingdom Metazoa; phylum Arthropoda; class Insecta; order Diptera; family Tephritidae; genus Anastrepha; species Anastrepha obliqua. The sequence continues at coordinate 57,968,977 of NC_072893.1, read as the reverse complement.
TCGAATCTCGGTAAAAAACCAAAATGAAAAAAAAGTTTTTTTTTTAATAGCGGTCGCCTCTCGGCAAGCAATAGCAAACCTCCAATTGAAAAACTTCTCATTAAAAGTATCTGCCGTTCGGAGTCGGCTTGAAACTGTAGGCCCCTCCATTTGTGGGAAAACTTCCAGGCGCACGCTACAAGTGATTGGAGGAGCTCAGTAAAACACCCAAAAAGGGTGTACGCGCCAATTACCAATATATATATTATATATATAAACCTCCTACAGTTTAAGTACCAACTCCCTCCAGGTAGGCTGTACGTCAGATAACTCTTTACATGCAAGTTGCATGCACTTTAATCTTCTGCCAGTCTCGTTTATTTCAGAAGGAAACCATCACAGTTGAGTCTATCCGCTCCCCGCCCACCATATTTGTCCTACGTCGACTTAAGAATCCGTTTCTTTGTCTAGAATCGTCTGCTTACATATCGCTGACTTCGTAGATATCTGCTTTAATGCGTGTCACTTCTTGCATGTAGGTAAATGCTGACGAAATCTTATCGCATACTGGAAGTCACATATAAAAAAAAGGGCGACTCACGTGGCCTAAAGCGATATTGGTACTTTTGGTAGCAAACATTACCTGTCACGAATTGTGTTAGCTGGAAGTTAAGCTGGCTATAGCTTTAGATTAATCATCTTTCGATGTTTTGGATTTGCGTATAGTGCGTTAGTGTGAGACTGCTCCTTTTTGCTTTAATAGGTATGTGTATCAATAGGAGTGACGCCTACGATCATCATTGCAGCTTCGTACAATGTGTTTTTGCATGCAAAAAGTTTCGACTATACTAGCACAGTAGCAGAAGCATTGTATAGCACAGTCCATATATATGAAAATTTGTATTTTCTTATATAATTTTAATAATTTTTACGAAAATGTAGTTAGTATAAATAGTAGTACAATAATCATATGAATCTAAACTTCCATGTTTATTTAAAATAGGTCTATATCATTTAGACAATCAGAATTTTTGAAGTAAAACTTCTTAGACGTCGATGGACGAGCGAAAATGGAGAGTAAAATTTCAAGGCCATGCGACGTTTTGAGCATTTTCGTTCCGCGAGAGAGAAAAAGGATATAACTTAGAGGAAAAGGAGAAAGAGAGCTATGCCTCATACATATATATTTTATAGTTTTTGTTGTACAGTACAATATTTGAAACTGTTCGGCGCCGCCGTGACTATTTCACACTGTTCAGCACTATAGCAACTAGAATGATGGCCGCTACGGCTGCGCCTATTAATGCATTTTGTTCTTGTAGTCTCTAGGCATAGAATTTTAGCTTTGGACGACATACGCATTTAGAGGAATAAAGTGAGTGCCCTGTGTGTGCGTTTACATGTACGTGCATATGTGTACATATATTAATAAGCATTGTTTTGCTGGAAGTTCAGAATACAAATATATACGTACATAGGCTAGGGCATCAAGTGTGCATACGCACATACAAATACTTATGTACATGCATATGCAAAAGATAATTGTTTTAGCATTTGTTAGGCAGGAATTTGGAGCGCTCCCAAATTGTTGAAATTTACATTCAACAAAAGAAGTCAAAACTCAACGTGCGTATAAAAAATTAAATAATGTGAAAAGTGCGCCTTCTAAAAACACCATTGAACGTTTGTACGAAAGGTTCTCGACTGGTGATGCTCTTTTTAATCCAAAGAGGCCAAATCAAAACCGACCAAGGCGTCGCCAAGGACATCTCAAAATCGCCGTTCTCAGCAGTTGTGCATTCCTCGGACCACTTTACAACGAATTATCCGCATTGATTTGCATTTATTCCCGTTTAAGAATCAACTGACGCAAAGATTGTTGCCTGCGGACAAGCCTCGTCGATTGGAATGGGCCCAAAGAGTCATCGAAATCCGTCGGGTCCGTCGAATATGGGCAACCCTGTATGTAGGTATATATTGAACAACACTAACTTGTATGCTCTATGAATTCTCGGCTAAAATTATTTTTTTTAAATTTTGTCTATTTATATTCTCTGCAAATGTTGTGAATTTATTTAGATATATATTCTATCTCTCTCTCTCTCATTCTCTCTCGGGTCTCTCCCTCTGCCTTGAAAGTTTCACTTCTGTTATGTGTACTACGCTACACGCACTTTTTGGACAAATTTCGAGTCTGCAGAGTTATAGTTCATTAAACAAAGTGTAAGAGTGATGTGTCTCAAAAATCGCGTTGATTTTTGACAGTTTTTTCTGGAAGTCGGAATATGTATTTCTTTTCTCACAAAAACATGCTGAAACACATTTTAGCTAGCCTTGATCATCACTATCACTTGGTAAAGTTATTGACGTGGTTGAGATATTTGGGGGCGATTGCATAAATAATATGTCTTGAAAGACCAAGCGAGGTAAAGTCCTAACCAACTTTTGAAAAACTCCTTGAAATAGGAAACAGGAAATTATATCTGCGCTTTTGTGGATAGTCCTATTTTTAAAGCCACCACTCGCACCATTGACAGTTTAAAAACCGAATTGTGGTTTTTAAATTTCTTCTCTCATCACGAATGCATCAACACGCTCCACTCATTATAAAATAGGCGATATTTTGAAAATTCTATCGACCAAAAAGCCTTGCGGTCATGTCATCATCGCCGCTCAAATGCAATACTTAAAGGCAAGCATACATATGCACATCCAGCAACAATACACATACGAGTACATATATGTATATAAAGTACATGTTAGACTACAAAAACAATTTGGTGAAATTTTAAAGGGCCACAAATTTATGCCGCAGACTGACGCATTTTCATGGTCATTCAACTTAATGCTGCGAAAATGCAAAATTCAATATTTGTAGTCGTCCAATGGCAAACTGAAGCAAATGGATGAGGAAGAGTACTTAGTGCAGAGGCGAGTGCTGAATGTCGGACAATAGTCGTGCCTACCTGCCTGCTAAGTTGATTACAAATAAAAGTCGCGTTAAGTATAACCTTGATGCCCTGCCGATAAAGTGTAAGAGATGGAGGGGGGCAGTTTGTACGTGAGAGGTGTTAGCAAAAACTAAAATGCCACAAAAACACATACATACATACATATAATTGCGTGTGTGTGCTTGTTAGTTTTGCTGATGGACACAGAACATTGATGAAGCTGCTGCCCTCCATCCCCTTGCTGATGATGAAGTTGATGTAAGGCATAGTATTTAGATATGTATTAGTAGCAGACAGGACTAGTGATCACTGCAATAGCAACGTTGACAATGTTGAATGCTGGTCAACATACACACAACGTGTCTGCTTTAGTGCTGTTTGGTCATTTTGAATATATGGAACGAATGCATTTGTATGTGTGTGTGTATGCGAGCGTATGAATGGCAAGTGTTTGCTGAGTGTGGCTCATTGCTGGCTGGAGTGTTGCAACATTAATCAGGATAGTGAGTTATATATACAGCACACATACAAATGCATGTATGTACCAATGCTCGATGAGTATAATGAAAAATACTTACTAAGCGAGCGTGTGTGTGTGTGTGTGTGTTGGGTATATTTCTTTGCCACATTTTGCGCGTTGCGACATTGTGTTGCTGCACAGCAGTCAACTGAGTGCCGGTGCGGTACGGTAAGTTGTTGTAATCCTGTGATATGTGTGTACAGACATACACATGCATGCGTGGTGATTTTGCAGTAAATTGAACTATTTCTGGACTATCTCGATATTAGTCGGCTTTGACATGGTACTAGTCTGCGCAAGCATTCAACTGTCTAAATTTCAGTGAAGTTATTGGTAATTGCAACACTCTTGGTAAAAATAGGTTGGAAAGTAATGAAATTTTTTTTTTTTTTTATATTGTCTTCATCTTTATTTTATTGAAATTTGTACAGACTCGAAGTTCAGAGAATTGCGGTGTTAACTACCTGAAAATGCTACTATGTCCCTTGATAGATTTCTTCTAGAGGCCTAACTCCTTTATCCTGATTGCATATTGAGCAGCGATGGAAATAACGTAAAAGTCGATGGGAAGTAGGAGCAGAACGTCAATCAGGGCAGCACTGGGGCACATTCTGTGTTCCGGTGAGAGGAATACGTGAGGTCCTTTGCACCCTCCCCAGTTTAGTGATATTAGAGCCTTTCCGAAGAGCTTTTGCCGAACATAGATTTGCTGGAGTAGAAAGCTTTTCAACGTGTAGCTTCCAATGAAGTTTGGGGTCAAGTATCACTCCAAGATACCTCACTTTCGATGAAGGCGGGAGAACGTGGTTATTAAATCTGGAATGTCTAAAGTGTGGAAGTTTATATTTTCTGGTAAATAATATCAGCACCGTTTTATCAGAGTTGAAACTGAGGCCGCAGCTGAGTGCAGCCAATGACTTTTCCAGAATCTCAGCTATGATTGAGGGAAATGGTCGCAATACCATTAGGGTGAAGTCATCGGCCTATGCTACTACCTTAACCGCACAATTATTTAACATAGTCTAAACCTCCTTAATAACAACTAGCCAAAAGAGTGGCGAAAGGACACGACCTTGCGGTGGTGAGAGCCATTTCACATGAAACGCGAACTTAGTACTATGCTCAATAAATTTAATAGTTCAAACCGAAACATATCTTATATTTTATCTTAAATATTCAAATATTTTATTGAAGTACTGCTTTTAATATTTCATGCAAGCACTAATTAATTCATTTAGACTGAGTCAATTTTACTTATTATTGCTATGATTAACAAAATTATTTTTAGCAAAAGAATATTAAAATGAACAAAATGAAAGATAATAAGTTTTGATGCAGCAAAATGCACCAAAATTTATTGATAATTTGCATGACTTGTCGCTTATTCGCACAGATCATTCATCTTAGCATTTAAAATTGCGACGCTTATCAAGTGATATTTTACTTATCAATACTCAATTAGGTGGCACTTATTGGTTGGTAACTTTGATAATTTGCTAAATAATTTGTTAAAATGCACCAAGCACCAAGGGCCTATGGTGAAATAGGACCATAATCCAATTATCGGTTCAAGGGTTTCAAGATTCGTTAGACCAATTCAAGGCATCTTGAATAGAGTTATATTTATTTACAAATTTCTGAGATGACTCCCTCCAGGTTCGATTAAACACAAAGGCAAAATATTACAAGCAATAATGAATTGTGAGCTTATTTGCACCTTGACGTTGAATTTCACAAAGTTAGGATTACTCTTTTTTTCCATCCCAGTGGGCTGTCCGTTCGAGCAAAAATCTAACCTAGGACAAAACGTGCGCTATTTTGTGCGATAACTTTTGTCCTCTTTGAAAGCCACTTCAATGTTACGCAGCTGAAGAAGGTTTCTTCTTCATAAATCTCTCTAGAGGATAGTTATGTATAAAGAAAGCTATACAAATGCTTGAAGGAATGATAGCAGGTTTGTGTAAGACCTCGACTGTACGGCATAAGCGATAGCATCGCTCTTTCAAACTGTTAGAGCTTCTGGTGCGCTTAGTGAGGAATGCAAGTGACCTAATATTGCCCTGATGGAGGACAACTTTCTTCCTCCTCGCCAATTCAGGTTGATTGCTTTCTTCAATCTTGTCTGCTATCAACAGTAGAGCTCCAAATTAGGTGTTTGGCCAGACGAAAGTAGCTCGTACTAGACAATCACCTTCTAATCTCTTCCCATTCTACCAACGTACAGCAAAAATTTATTAGCCGATTCGATCATAACTGTAACTATTTCTATATTTATTTTTAACTATACTATATTTTTAAACTACTATTCTTTCCATATTCTTGCTATTTTCCATATATTTCATCAGTTACTTTGCGCTTAAAAAAGAGGATAGGATTCTTCAACTCCTTTCTAGCGCATCAAGCGTCTTAATTCGTATGCCACTCACAAAATGAGCTTTTTCCTGGCGAGATAGTAAAACTACGAAAGCGTGCGCTATCTTCGAGGTCCAATTACTAGGACCGCATTGTTGACACCGCCGTTGTTGTTGCATTTGATACTGCATTGCGTCGATAAACAGCACATATTTTTTAGTCACCGACTTTTTACCATGCTCGTTGTGATATTGGAGATGGTCCGTGCATACGATACCTTAAGCAAAAATTAATATATTGTAATTCAAGTTGACGCACATATGTGTATTACTTTTTGTACAAGGTAATTTGATATTGAAAATTAAAAATAACCACGTTCTTCTGTCTTCGGGTTTATTTTTTCAAAATAGTCCCCTCTGGCCTCGATACACTGTTTTGTGCGATCTAAAAGCTTTTTGAATGAGTGTTTCAGGTCATTCACCGGAATGTCCTTCAGGATGTTGGTACAAGCCTTTTGGATGGCCTCTACGGACGCAAAAAGTTTTTCCTTCAGGGCCAAATGCAAATTTCCGAATAGGTAGAATTCACAGGGAGCTTATCAGGCGAATACGGTGAGTGATTGATGGTTAAAATGCGATTTATAGTAAAAAAATCAGTCACAAGAGTGGATCAATGAGATGGTGTATTATCAAGCAATAAGCGCCAGCTTCCTCCTTCACGGTATTCAGGGCGAATTCGACGAATGCGATGCAACAAACAATTCAAAACGCCAAGATAGAAAATTGCATTCGACGGTTTGGCCCATTGGAACAAACTCCTTGTGGAGAATGCCTTGGAATTGTAAAAACAAATGAGCATCGGCTTGATTTTTGATTTCTCCACACGCGGTTTTTTGGGTGGTGGCTCGTCTGCGGTCTTCTATTCGGCACTTTGACGCTTATTTTCAGTTACAACGTTGTAAAGGAAGTTTTCGTCTGTTCTCGCCTCTTTAATGAAGTCTTTCGAATGTTGAATTCTGAGCAATTTTTGGACCTCAGTTAATTGGTGCGGAATGAAACGTACCCAGACCTTTCGTAAGCAAAAAGATAAACTTTTGAAAAATATACTGTGTCCTCGCCCTCTTTACGTTAATTGCATGTATCTTGACGACTTAATAAAACGACCCAATGCATTATAGACGTACTGCTCACCACCTCATTCAGATCTCACATAATTATTATTGAGATCAACTAAAAACCACGCCCACTTTTTGTTTATGAAGACAAAATTTCCGTCCATTTGTACGATGTTAGCTATGAAGCTAACAATGAGTTTGTTTGATTCCAAAAATCAATAGCCAGCCCCGATTACATTTTAATAAAACTTTGTGCGGGTATATAAAGTGCGATCCGGACTGAATTCAGCCTCCTTTACTTGTTTCAATTTACTGTCGCATAACTGTTTTTATAATGTTAATATATTTTACCTTTAAACTTTACTTTGTGCTCCGATGCAATACCAAGCTTGTGAGTTATGGCCCACTAATAATAATAAGTAATAATACATTTATATTAACCCATAATTATGGAAGTGCTCTAAGGTATACGAGGGGTGCCTTTTGCATGTCGGGATTAGAGAACAAAAACAAATTTTAATCATCGAAAATCACTTTATTGTTTTTCAAAATATTCTCCATGAAGATCTATACACTTTTGCTTGCGTTTGAACCAATTGTCGAAGCACTTTTGCCACTCTGAATGAGGTACCTCCAAAACATGCATTCTGAATGCCGCAACCGCTTCTTCAGGTGTCGAAAAACGTTGACCTCTCAGTTTGTTTTTTACGTACGGGAATAAAAAGAAGTCATTCAGTCAGTTGTTTGAGCCGATGTGTGAGTGATCCGTCTTTGGCGATTGGTTTTCCTAATTTCTTGGAAGACAACTGGCAAACAAATGGTTGTGTACCACTCAAAATTTACTGTTCTGCGTTGTTCTAGTGGTACGGTTGCGACATGTCCAGTTTTTCCGAAAAAACAGGCGACTATTTGCTTGGAATTGCTTCGTGCGCGAACAACTTTTGTTGGATTTCACTCATCTTGAAACACCCATACAGTCGACTGCTGTTTACTTTCGGGCTCATACGCGTAAATCCATGATTCATCACCAGTCACGATGTCATAGACGTGTTTCGAAGCCCCGCGATGGTATTTTTTGAGCATTTCCTTCGACCAATCGACACGAGCTTTTTTTTGAGCGATTCACAAGTTGTGTGGGATCCAACGCGAACAAATTTTTTTGCACGAAAATGTTCACGATTTAATTCCATTTTTGGACCGAGATGAATCTTTTAAGTTACTGTAAACAACACAAATAGCGCTGGTATTTCAAAACGTTCTGAGTACGTAAAAGCCAAAAAATGTCAAACATTGCGATAAAGCTGTCAGTTCCCAGATTGCAACACCAGGGTTGCCAATTCCCGAAATATAAAAGGCACCCCTCGTATATTTTTGTTTCAAGTTATGTAACGAATTGTATTTGAATAAATTTAAAAATATTTTTACGTTATGCGACCTATGATTTTTTTTTTGAAACAATAACTTTAATGAAATAATTCATTATTCAAAAAAATTAATCAATTTTTACCATTTTGAGTTTTAAAGATTCTTAAAATGTTCCATACATTTGTGTGGTAGTAAACACTTAATGTCTTGAAGTTTTTCGTCCGTTACTAGTCTAATGGTGGTGTACAATGGAAGTAGCTTAACTTTTCCGTTATTAAATAATATTTGGCCTTCCGCTTTTAGGTGAACGATCCAAAACATGGAATTTATAATTATCGAAAGAAGTTTTACAGCGGGTTTTATAAGGTTCATTTTTCAAGTATCTAATCCATTGTATTTGCAGTCATGCGACGTGTCGCCCATGATATTTTTTACTTTATTTGCGGTTGACTCTTCTAGTGATTTCGTAGAAATGAAATCCGACTGCGACATTCGTTTTATCGAAAATGTATTTCTTCTTTTACACTTTTTCATCAATTCATAATAACGTTCAGGGTTTTACAAGCAATTCGTTGTTTAATTTTCATTTCTTTCAACCCAATGGCCATTCATAGAAAGAAATGATTATAATTATTTGATTGTCATGTATCGGCTTATTATGTAGTTCACAAACGCGTAAAAGAGAGCCCTGCGCCATTTTCAAGTATGTAGGTATGTTTAAGTACATAATTTCTTTAAATTTTTGATTTAGACCAATTTCGTAATTGGTACTAAATGAATTCCATATAGTTTTAAAATTACAACCACCCTCTAATAGTTCATTTTTGACGATATCATAAAAAGTACATTAATTTATATGCACACTCGTGCAATCGGTCGTTGTTCAGACGGCAGCGAAGGGTATGTTGCTTTTTTTCCTATATCACCAGCACAATGTCGTAAACAAACCGCTGTCAGCCCGGTTACGTCAGGCAATCAGCTGATTCTATCAAATTTCCTGAAATCTTGTAGACGGTGTGGTATTGGCCGGACTCTATGAGTTTTTTACACCGTGACATTTGCTGACTACGAAATTAAATTTCATTATTCAATTTCATTTCATTTCCAAAGCAGTTGTCGTATCCCAAGATTAGTATATACAAGTAGTAGTCATATGTGAGACCAATGTTTTGTGCTTTCATCGGCTTTGACAACTGACCCATTTTATATGCATTTTACACCGGTAAAGAGACAGTTGCAAAATGGACAGTGTAGCACTCGTACTTTTATGGACACTGTCAAAACTAATTTTTACTGCAGAAGATCTTTTCGTACATACACATATGTAGGTACACATATACTTATGTGTAAATACCTTTGTGCACACATTGACGAAATGTGAAATACCAGTAGCCAACATAATGAATGTAAGCGTATTTTTACTTCTGCTTGCTACGTGATTTTTCATGATTTGCGTGACATTCGCTCATAGTGAGCGTTTATAAACTCACGCACATGAGCACAAACATGCGTATGAGCCTACATGTGTGCATGTGTTTGTTATTTGTGCTTGCATTTAGATATTCTGCAAAGCCAATGTCTGTGTTAGTAAATCGGATGCCTAAGCCAACACTCTACATTAGCATTTGTCATTGAAGGGAAGTTTACGGTTACTATAGCAAGTAGAAGAAGATTTTTGCAACAAATTTAATGCGGCACATTGCATGCAGTATTATGGTTTTTCTAAGAAAATTCTCTTAATTATTTCCTTTTCGAAATGCATAGACGGAAATGTTTCACCCACCTGTGTTCACAGGAATATTTTATTTATATTTATTTACCTATTCTTTTTTTTAATATGCGAGCAAATATTAAATAAATACCACGAAATGTTGCAACATAACCTACATGCGGTTGGTGGTATTGTATTCAAACAACACTTATACATCCACATCTGTTGATTTCTATACATGAGTGTATGCTGCACACACTCATGCATGCATGTAAGTAAAAATCTTCTATGCACATTTATAATTTTCTAGGCATAAATAAAAGGCGGAAATGCATTGCATTTTCATATGAGGCAATTAATCAGACTTATTTGTACGGAAAAAAGTATGCAACCGCTGCAATGGTGCCAGTGCACACGTGCCACATGGTGTTTGAAGGTAAGAGCGTTACATATATTATATGTATGTATGTACATATATAGGGGAAACAGTACTTTCTCTTGTATTTTATCCTGTTTGTTTTATTATTTTCACTGCGTTTCTGTTATTTTGTTTTGTTTCATTTTTCAGGAAAAGTGTTTCGAGGGCACCAATGACTAGGGAAATCTGTTTTACTTTTTCTTAGCAAAATCCGCAAAATAAAAGTGTTTCATTTACGCTGAAAAGAAAGTAGAATTTCGCCAGTTTTTCACAATTGCACTTTGCGACTCTTGCATTACGTCTGTAGTTGGGCGAACTTCAGCTCCAAAAGCCATTAAGAAGAGTTCGATTCCTGCATCATAGAGGAGTGCACCATGTAGTGAAAGTAGTGAAAAGCTGAATTTCCTGAATACTTGAATGACGGACGATTGAAACAATCTAGTATCTAGTAGGAGTGGTGTGATGAACTACACTTGTGCTCATAATAACAGCAGTGCAACATATAGCAATGTTTTGATAATTTATTAATTTTTTATTAAATATAATCTCAAATATAAGGTCTTGGCAACCCAAGAAGAGAACTGCCTTAAATTACATGTGCTGGTAAGGCAGTGCGGCCTAATGAGTTATAGCCATACTCGCTAGCGGCGAATCTTGGTTGGTTGGTTTAAGGGGTGACCCCGCATCGGAGTGCCACATGGACCGCAAGTTGGGTCCGTTGTGTTGCCCTAGAGCTAATTATATTATATGATTTCCCCACCTAACCGAGATTTTTATTATAGATTTTGGTCAAAGATATTAATTCGTTTCGAGAGTTTTATGAGAGATTCGAGCGGCGAATCGTACTCAATAACTTTTTTGTCTCTTTCACATGCAAATTTTTCGTCAAGTCAATCGAGCATAGAGATAGGGAGCAGGGAAATGGCAAATAGAAGAGGCCTATAAATTTATAGTCCACACCACGATGGAGAGAATAAGGATGTGGCGCTCAAGAATGATGCAAACAAGTTTGCGCCCATCAAAAACTGCGTGACGTCGCATTAACTGTGTTGTGCAGTGTTGTCAACCATTTGCTCTTCGCAATAAATTTAGTGCTTTTTTATACCTAAAATGCAACAATTTTTAAGTTTTTTTTTCACTTTAAAGCTACCGAAACTGTATGTTAAAAAAATTTTATTATTAAACAAAAGAATGTTAAAAAAGGTCACTCTGAGAAGATTTTGGTGTTAATGAAAATTTGTTGGTTCTTATAAAATTTGATACTTTGAGAGTGAAAATTTAATTTTTTTAATGCAAGCATATTAAATGTTCTTCTCTCAACTCTTCTTAACATTGAAAACCTTTTTACATATTTTAATAAGCGTTTGAATTTACTGAATGAGAATTAAAACCATAGAGGTGTAATCAATTCTTCCGGTCCTCAATTCTTAGTGGGACATGGGGCATCAAGAGATGTATTCATAGTAAAAAAAAGCAAAAAAATACCAGAAAATGCTGAAGAAACCATAACGATATTTTTACAAAAGGAACCTTGTTACATACCCTGAAATATAGCAAAACAGTCGTTTGCTTAACAAAAGAGTTTCTCTTAATATAAATTAACCACGTAACTTATTGTCAAATTCGCTGAGAGCAAAGTAACGGTACCGCGATAGGCGCCATCTCATTATTCTTTCCATCATGCCTATCGTGGTACCGTTACTTTGCTCTCAGCGAATTTGATAATTAGTTACGTGGTTTTAGCACCAGTATAGCCAGATTACCATTTTCGTAACTTGATTTAGCATTTTGTTTTTTGTTATTTAGTCTCGGAGCTTTACTTTTTTCTTCACGTTATTTTTCTAGCCTGTTTTAATTAAAACGTAATGTTTATAATTTTGTAAAGCTTTAAAAATTAGTTCAATAATTCACTGCTCGTGCACTTGATGATCAGTAGCATCAGATTATCATATTCGTAACTTGATTTCGGTCTTTCTTCCTGACATTTTTCTGGCTTCTTTTTTTTTACTTTGCTTTTTATTTGTCATTTGGTTACATTGTCGGCGAGTGCGAGTATTTTTGATGTTAGTTATTATTGGTGTGTGAAATTTGTTCGCTTTATTTAGATTTTTTTCAAGTTTGTTCTTTTTCCTTCTCGTTTGAGCAGCTAAGTCTCTCTTTCGCAGCTGTAGCCTATTTTTTTGATAAAAATAGCACTAAAATGCCAGCTTCAAGCAAAGAAAATACCAAATTTTTATTGAATTACTTAAAGAACTTTGTATGCGTGACAAATTTTCTTCACTGTGTGCGTTTTTTTAGTTAATAAATGTGGTATGGCTATGTACAGTAGACTGTATTGCAAAAACAGTGTTTTAAAAATCCAATCTTGTATTTAAAACTTATGTTAAGGGACTCTTTTTGAAAAAAGGTCGGAAACACTTTTTTGCTATATTTGAGGCTATGTCACAAGGTAAGGTACGCCTTTTTCAAAAATGTTGTTATAGTCCCTTAAGTATTATCTGCTATATTGTTGTTCTTTATTTTTGCTATGAATACACTTCTATTGTTTTAATTCGTATTCACTAAATTCAAAAGCTTTGTATAATTAATAAATAGGTTTTAAATGTTAAGAAGAATTGAGAAAAGAAGGTCTAATATTCTGGCATAACTTCAAAAGGTGCAAAAAATGAGATTTGCACTTTCAAAACATCAAATTTTATAAGAATCGACAAATTTTCAATAGCACTGATACCTTTTCTGCATAAGCTTTAAAAGCAAGAGCGGCTGTTTTTAGTCTTTGTTTTTTAATTCTGTTTTTGTGTTTTTTGCTTACAGGAGTATTCACCTCTTGAACTTTCGGACATAGCTCAATAAGAAAGAGTAGTTCAGGTTGCACAGACTACATGACTCCATGCTTTAATTGGGAGAGAAGGTTTCGTACTACAATTGAAGAGGAGGGATGGCTCAAAGGCATGAAGTCTGGCCATAGCACTTTTCCCATTACACAGAAGGTTCTAATACTTTAGACGGAGTGGGAGCGGGCATTTGCTGCCTATCAAGCTGCCAGACCAGAGCAGTATTTTCCAAGCAGAAGTTTTTGCTGTGGGAAAAGCCGCGGAGCTAGCCTACACAAGAACAAGAAAGAACTCAATAATTAATATATACGTGGACAGTCAAGCAGCAATAAAAGCAATAAGCTCATATTGTATGAAGTCAAAACATGTTCAACGGAGCAGGGAGGCCATAGAAAGGCTAGCCGCAAAAAGTAGATTGCATATCTATTGGATACCTGATCGCAAAGGCATTAGGGGGAACGAAATATTTAGTAGATGAGATAGAAAAAAGTGCTGTTAGACTACCATTTGAACAAGAGAACGATATATTAAAACCGCTAAATACAATATACAACGAAATGGACGACTACATTAAAAGGCGAGTGGAGGCTAGGTGGACTATTCTGACCACATGCAAAACAGCAAAAGTTATGTGTAGAACTAACGACAAAAAACTGACTCAATTCGTGCTTTCGCGAAAAGACTGCAGAACTATCATAGGTATGCTAACAGGTCGTAATCTATTTGTTGCACACGCGTACTAGATAGGAATTGCTAGCACGGACAAGTGCAGGAAATGCAGGAAATGCAGAGAGGATGATGAGAAAACTTTAGAAAACCTTCTGTGCATTTGTCCGGCATTATAAAAAACGCGACTAAGATGCCTGGAATCCCCTCTGTTTGAGGGTGTGGAGGACATCTCAAAAGCGGATCGCCAAGCGCTGCTTAGATTCGCCAAAAGCGCTGACATCCTACATGATGTATATTTTCAGTATTCATAAAGGTCGGTCTCCATCTGGTATCGCTAGGGTACAAAAGGTCTATGCGTGGCTTAATGCCAACCAGGCTAATTCAACCTAAACTTTAACTTACAATTTTGGCAGCTATAAATTAAGTTAGTAGTCTGGTCAAATACTCATTTTTTATAGATATTTTCTAGGATTTTTTTAAGAAATAAAATGCGATCGTTTTGATTTTATAGTATGTTATTATTGACATCAAATAGTATACAAAAAAAATTTTCGTTTCTTTTCAGCCCTAACTTTCCATACTACAGTCTGATTTCCACCCGAAAAACATACCTTTTTTTCAAAAGTTCGCCATTTCGTTATTTTTCAAAAATCTTTCATACCGAAGAAACATTACGGGTATGTAGTTTTGTGGCCACTTCAATTTTGGTGCAATAAAGTGCAACTTCGGAGTTTGATCCCCTCGCGTTGGTTTTTAATATATTTTGCATGTTATGCATGTTCTTCCATTTAAGGTGCTCTCCTCATTTAAAATGGTGTGTTTTTAAAGTGTGAGTATTTTGGGTATTTTATTTTCTAATCCATTGTTAAAAAATACAAATTTTTTTTGGCCATACGAGGTTCGTTCAAAAGATCGTAGTTCATACGATAATGAAATTCATATTGAACAAAAACCTTTTTGTTTTATATTTCAGACAACCTGTTAGCCCCGGAATCCGTGTCGCCAGTGACATACCACTTTTTGGAAGACCATTTTTTGAAGGCTGACAACTTTGTGATTGTTTGGCCAAAAAAAAAAAAATATTTTTTAATAGTGGATCAAAAAATAAATACTGAAAACATTTGTTTTGGTTTCTATTTTACTCGCTTTCAAACAAATTCCCAAAAAACACCATTTCAAATGAGGCGAGAGCTGACGACATTTTTTTATATGGAGGAAATATACAAATCAACAAGGAAAATACTTCAATTTGCACTTTATTGTACCGGAATTCAATGGGCTATAAACCGGTATACTAGAGCTCTAGATACTCGGATATCGAGCAGTACGAATAGCTCAATATTCGCTTGTAATTCGTTCATTACGGAATTGCTCAAATGTCTGTTCGAAATTTTCGTGCTTTTGAACAATTTGTTCAGCTAAAAATGGTAAATTTTATTTATTAGCATTTCTTTCGTTTTCTAACAACGTAAAAAAAGCTGACAAAAAAGTCTAAATACTTAAAAGTATTGCTCGAATTACTCGAAAATGGTCGATATGCTCGAACTTATGCTCGAACATTTTCTAGCACTGAGCATGGACCAAAAGAGTGCAAGTATATACTTGTTGCTCATTTGCTCGGACTGTTCGAAGACATGCGAACAAAATCTTGAACTCTACTACATGCTCGAAATTTTCTTGGAGATTCTGATTAAAAAAGGTTAAAATTTTGATGAAAGTTTGTTGAATATTTTTTAAATTTTACACAAAGTTTCCGTTCAAAGTTTAGTGCAAGATTACGAGTTTAAGAATTAAAGTATTTTTTGTTCTCCAAAGTTCTGCTGCCGTTGTGGTTGTTGATATTGTTGTGACATATCCCATACAATTACGGGGAATGCTGCTGGTTTGAATTTCTTGATTATGGATATAAATCCATGTCGTTACAATAACGTAGAACCGACTGCCGTGTGAACGCCGTTGTTGTGGTATTTTGGTGGAGATATCTCCAGCCACGGAGCTCCTAAACAAAGAACTTCAAAGTTCATGCTGGTTAAGGGGCTTCGGGGCTAGTTGTTGTGTATTTAAAATCAACATTAGGTAGGAAGTTGAACTTGAGGGTTATTGCCGATGCATTTACTTCAGCTAAACTAAGAAAAGCTCACTGAAAATCCAAAATGAATTTTTGAATTTGATATTGTATTTTCTTTTTGACTGATTAATGAGGTAATGCTATCTCTTCTGCGCATATTGGTATATATTATATATTGGTGAAATTTAGGAACGCATGACTAAAAAAATTAAGATTCTATTATTTGTTAAATTGAACTGCATAATACTGGAAAATAAAGGAGCTATTTCTTTAAACGAAATTGTTTTTTATAAATAAATCATAATACAGGTGCTATGAGAGTAAAGCTAGGCATTTTATTTGTCCCTTGGAAGAGCTAGATGGATGTGTGGGGGAATTCGCGGAAGACTTAAAAAATATATAGGAAACATTTCTATATGGAGGGAGTCCACATATTTTTATACACAGGCGTGCATTTTCTCTTACTGATGCTACTTAGGTTCCTTGATTGCCCTTTCTTAGCTTCGCATGCATAAAACCCAAATAATCCAGCTAAATTAAATTGCCTCAGAAATGCATTCAAACAGATGTAATTCCAAAAACCAGTTGAACAATAGTTTCTTAAACAAAAAAAAAATAACAGAAAACAAAGAACCTGAGCTAAGTGAAGCACGTCGTGTAACCACATTTGCTCCACATGTCATCTTTATAGCTGCAGTGATTCGTGTTTCGGCCAAAGCCGACAAACTATGCTAGCGCCACGTTGTAAAGAAGAAGATTCGTATTGCTGTTGCACGTCACTTGATTGAGTGAACTGTTAGTGGATGCAGTTGAGCGCACTGAATACAGCACGTGCTGGCGACGTTTTGACAAAAAACTTAAGCCAACGGCCAACAGAAAATCAACAGTAAAAAATTACATAATAAAGAAAGGAGTAAAAATGCCAGTATGTACATGCATAAGTATGTAATAAGGAAGTGGGAAATGAGACTTCAGAAATAAAGGAGGAAATACATAAAAGAGGACTGCACTGGATGTTTGCAAAATTTCCGTCTTTCTATTTGACAAAGTGTTAGTGGAGTTTAAATGCGGGATAACACGTTTGAAGGCATATAAAAAAACAAGAAACGAAAAAATAACAACAAAAGAAATAACATGAAAAACAAATGGGAACTTACCTAGTGAGATAGAAAGTGTGGGGAGAGAAATTCATGAGGTAACGAGTAAAAGGATATGCTTCAGGTTAAGCCCACCGGCACTTTTCGTGAACAATAATAGACATTGTGGTGGTCAGTTGGTTGCTGTACGGTACATAAGTTAAGCTGCTGGCAGACCTTTGTATCACACATTTGACTGCTTGCTACTAAAAGGCCGCTTGGCAAAGTGAGCCACTTGTGCGGCAACGAGCTGCAGCTGAGTGATAAGTTGCCAAATTAAAAAAAGTACACAATGATGGGTGGTTAGTGCGGTAAAGTAGCTGGCAGGACTACTTTTTGAAGTCAATGAGTAACACGATAAGGTAAAAGACAGTGTTGAGGCAACATGAGCATGCGGTAATTAATGAGCAGCTACGCCGACAACCGACCATGTGCTCTTTCATTTTAGGCAAACTGTGTTGCTGTGATGTATATGATGGTAACTATCATATATACTCGTACATATATCATATATATATATATATATATATATATATGTATGTATATATACACATATATTTGCAGTACTTACAATGTATGCTGAGCGAGATGCGCTTGGAGACCGACGGCGGCACACCGTTTGATGCAATGCAGAGGTACGAGCCCATTTCGTTGCGTGAAATTTTCGTCAGCTTTAACACTTCACCACGAAATGAGGACACTATGTAAAAGATAGAATGCAGAAAGAAACAAAATCGGTATTTAGAAAAAAGTAAATAAATTACTCGTTGCAAATTTACAATGAGCGAAATGTCTGTCACAGTGAGTGTTATTCTAATTTAGTTTCAATTGTAATAATTTTCAATGAAATAATTAGTTAATATTTACTTACCCATAGACTTTGTGCCAATACTGTCTTTGAGCACAATTTCGTTGCCGTCTTCTCGGCGCCAGGTCACGATCGGTTCGGGATAGCCACGAGCGCTGATGAAATAGGAAAAAAATTTAGAAAGAATATCCAATGATAAATTTATTCCTTAATCATTTGACAAGCAGTTTAGGTGGTGAAGTAAGTGTCCGTAAATATACAGAAATACTTTTTATTTCTTTCCTTATTTATATCTAATTTGTATAATCGGCATTTGAGACTTAAGTAATAAATAAACAATAAATAAATATTAGCCAAAAACTTATTATATTTTTAATTTAAGTACAGCTTAGCAGTATGAGCTTTATGGCGACATAGGCATAGTGGAACGGATAAAGATGCAGCGGCTCTGCCGGCTACGTCATGTTGTCCGAATGGATACAATCACTCTAGCTCTAAAATCGCTTAAGTGGTTATCGCGCCAATCAAAAAGAAGACGCACAGATTTAGTATTAGACAAATCTAAATCTAAAAATGCATGGAGTATAAAAATATATTGGCCGAAGAAAAAAACGGCAAACAGATCAAAAATGAACGAAATTGACAAGAGATTTCTCCTCCCAATAAACTAATTAATCTCCACTGTGATCCATAAGACGAAATCGGGCCAGAGAGAAGTTAATAGAACGTAGAGCAAAGGGGAGAAAGATTTTCTGGACTTTTTTCAATCGTTTTATATGGACTTCATATAGGTCCCTCATATAAAAGCTGCGCATTCAAGGATTAAATGTATGATACAAAAGCAGAATACAAAATTGTATAAGTATAAAGAGAAGAAAAAATGAGAAGAGTGGCGTCTAACAAATGAAATTGGTAATAATTAGAGAACGACCGAACATCGATTTTTAAAGCCGAAGCGTACTTCAGCTAATTTCAACCAAGGCCGACCCGAAACTGAACCTATCATTTTAAAGGGTCAAAGTAATAAATAACAAATATTTTTTAAAAATCCACTACTTTTAATAAAAAGGCGAAAAAGTATATAACATATACATGCATATGTTTGTAAAAAGAGCAAAACAACCTGCAGCACTGACCCAGACCCAAAGCCGAACCGGAATCGAACTGAAATTTCATGGCCGAATCGAAAGTTCGGTTCTTCTGTAGTAATAATGTAATTGAAATGCTGGTATATGTACATACCTTCTGCTCAAATATGAACGAGAGGTTATCAATAAAACGGTCCGCGGATGCCATACGGCAAAAATAAATTTCTTGTTTTTTGGTAGGACTGTTATAAGCTTACATGGCAAATTTCAGCGTGATATGTCACATAGTTTGTTTTCAGTTCTACTGTAAACAAGTCAAGCTCGAGTGTGTTCTTCGAATTCTCTTTTATGACTTCAATTGTCTCAAAATGTTTTCCACGGAGCGGCAACTTGAGCTTGGGAAACAAGAAAAAGTCACATGGAGCCTTATCAAGCGAATATGGTGCTTGCGGAACGATATTAACATTATTTTTGTTCAAATAATCGCGAACAAGACGTGATGTGTGAGCTGGTGCATTATCGTGATGCAAGAACCATGACTTGTTGTCCCACAATTCCTTCCTTTTAAGACGAATGTTCTCTCGCAAACGCTTTAAAACGTCTAAATAATATTCAGTGTTAACCGATCGGCCTTGCGGAAGGAACTCCGAGTGCACCACACCTTCGTAATTGAAAAAAACAGTCAGCATAACCTTAATTTTTGAGCGACTTTGGCGTGGTTTTTTGGGTTGATGTACGGCCCTCTTTGAACGATTTGTACCACTGGAAAACACGCGCACGTGATAGAGCAGAGTCCCCATAGGTTGTCTGCAACATTTTTAAGGCGTCTGCAGCCGAAATTTTGTTGGAATAACAAAATTTCAAACAAATTCTTTGTTCAACTTGAATTTCCATCGTAAATTCGAAGAACACACTCAAGCTTGACTTGTTTACAGTAGCACAGAAAACAAACTATGGGACATATCACGCTGAAATTTGACATGTAAGCTTATAGCAGTCCTACCAAAAAATGAAAAATTTAGTTTTGCCATATGTCATCCGCGGACCGTTTTATTGATAACGTCTCGTTCATATTTGAGTAGAAGGTATGTGGGCTTATTTTGATGGATGCATGGGCTGGCTTTGTAATAAACCAACGGAATTCTTCTTAGGGATTTAAATATTATATTTTCTAGATTACCCATACCGGATGATGACAAACCACAAAAAATTTTCTACTCGATACTAAGCGATGCTCCATGTCAGCAATTTGGTATTGCTAAGTCCACCAATTATACGATTATATGTAACATACAGTTCTCAGAATTTAAATTATTTTGTGAACCATGTAATAAGATGTACCATAAAATTTCCCCCAAAGTGTTTTTGATTATAGCCCTGTAGTCAAAGTTGGACATTGTCGTAGATTTTTCTGAAAATTGGTTATCGGTTTCCCCAAGAACACAAAAGATCTTTTAGGTCGAAGTGTTGACCATTGAGTAGTGGTGGCAAACTATCGATGGCACTATCGATAGTATCGATGGGGTACCACTATCGTTACTATCGATGGTCCTTAACTATCGAAAAAATACTATCGAAGTTTTTTACTTTATCCAGCTGTGAAAATTTACCATCACTATTCTTTGTTTGGCGCGTTAGTTATTTTCACGTTTACTTGTAATATTATTTTTGCTTAAAAGAAATTTTTAAAATGGACAAGTTTATAACAATAAACGGAAAAGGTAATAATCTATTTGGTGAAAATATATCTATTAAGCCGTGTGAAGATTGATTTTATTACTTTTAATAGGAGCAAAAGAAAATGCAGTCGAATGCGTGTGTTCTTCGGAAAGCGAAGAAGAACGTGGTGGCAAAAAAGCACGTATTAAAATATCTTCAGTGAGTGAATTCTTAATTCTTATATAACACATTTAACTATTTTATATTTGCAAAGGTATGGAAATATTTTAATAAGTCGGATGGCAAAATGTGTTAAATGTGCTCGTGAGTACAAGACTAGTGGCAACACTACAAATTTAAGAGATCACTTAAAAAGGATGCATCCAAATATTGAAAAAGACGAAGATGAGTTTTCAACAACTTCGTCAAGCTGTCGCACAAGTTCTCGGTCAGTGAGTTCTTTTTTTAAAAGGGCTATAGAATATGATAGCTCTTCTCAAAGAAAAGCTGACATTGACGTTGCACTAGCAAGTTTGATTGGTGAAGGAATGCAACCATTTAATCTAGTTGAGGATACTAGTTTCCGCAACTTCGTCAAAGTCTTGGATCCCAGATATGTGTTGCCGTCCAAAAATACATTGAAAAACGTTTTTGTGAAGAATATGTATGACGAAAAAAAAAAATCAAACTTCAAGAACATTTGAATGCAGTTGAGCATGTGGCAATCACTACGGATCTTTGGACGTCTGCCGCAAATGAAGCATTTATAACATTGACATGTCATTTTATCGAAGAATCGTTTGTGTTGAAGAATGCTGTACTGCAAACAAAAAAATTAAATGACGTTTTGAACCACAATGCACAAAACATTGCAAATACAGTTTCTGATGTGCTAAAAAAGTGGAACATTTTTAATAAGGTTATCTGCATCGTTACTGACAACGCAAAATCAATGTTAAACGCATGTGATATATTGAAAATTGCACACTTACCTTGCGTTGCACATACTTTAAATCTCGCTGTGCACGACGCTTTGATGCTGAAGGCGGAGGATGGATATTTGAAGCCTATTATAACAAAATGTAAAAATATTGTACACTTTTTCAAATGCAGTTCTATTGCGAGTGAAAAATTGAAAGAAGCGCAAAATACACCAACACCATTGAAATTGATTCAGGATATGCCCACAAGATGGAACAGCACATATAATATGCTAGAGAGATTGTTAACTTTACACGATGCTGCCGCTATTGTTCTTTTAGCTATAGGTAAAGCTCCTCCACCTCTTTCTGCTGAAGAAAAAAATTGTGTATGCGAAATAGAAAATCTGCTTCGTCCTTTCAATGAAGCTACAAAAACTTGCTGTGGGAACAATATCACCTTGTCTTTGATAATACCCATTGTGTATGGCCTGTATCAAAGGATGTATGAAATTAAATGCCAAATAGAAACAATTGAAGCCATAACTCTATGCGAAAACTTAATTGAAGGACTGAGAAAGCGAATGTTTCAATATGAAACACGAACTGCTCCACGATTGGGGTCACTTCTCGACCCTCGGTTCAAGTGTGAAGGATTTATTTCTAGCAGCAACGCAGAACAAGCAACCATTCGCTTAGATAATGAAGTTATGAGTCTTCTCGAAAATGAACCGCCATCTTCAACTAATAATGCACCACCAAAAAGTGTTTCTCTTTTCGCATTTATAGAGAAGAAAAATGCGGAGAAAATAAAGTCGAAGAAAGCGGATGCCATCATTCTCAGGCGTCAATATTTAGATAGGGAAAATACGGCAGAAGATTCAAATCCTTTAGATTTTTGGAAGGTAAACTAAAATTATGAATTAAAAAAAAAATAATATGTATAATGAATTTTTTTTATTTGTAGGCAATTGAAAATGATTTTTTTCCTTTAAAGAAGTTGGCTTCAAAATATTTATGTATACCGGCCACATCAACTGAATCGGAAAGAGTTTTCAGTAAAGCCGGTTTAGTTATAACTGAAAAAAGAAGCCGCATAAAAGAAAAAAATGCAGATATGCTAATTTTTTTAAATAAAAATACTTGGATTAATTAAATTTTTGTAAATGTTTTTTTTCTGTACTCTACATTTAATTTTTATTGAACGCAATCGATACTATTGAAAGTCTAACACTATCGGCACTATCGATGGTGAGAAAAAATACTATCGTTCACTATCGATAGTGACTAAAATACTATCGCCCACTATCGATGGTGCCGACTATCGATAGTTTGCCACCACTACCATTGAGCACATTACAAATACTAAAATAAAATCGGTTTTTTCAAATATTAGAAATATTTATAATTTACCTTTTTTAATCCCAACTCGTTATTTGATAATATCGCGAAAACTATGTGACAAAAAAACAAAAAAAAATTGTGTAGATTTTTGGACTCAGCGACTGACCTTCCATAGGAATTGGATCGCCTGCTTCTGGGTCAGTACAATATTTTAATCCCGGCATTTTAATCATTGCATTTTCTTTATCGGTAATGGAAAATAATCAAATGAGAGTTTGGGGAAAAGCAATCCATTAAATTAACGGTAAATGGATGTAGTGATCGATATCTCGTAAAGCATCGATCAAACAATTTAAAGTTCCTGCTCGTTGTCAAAGTGACATTTCACACTAAAAAATTCTTTTACTCTTTTTTTGTTTATTCCATTCAATTGTGTGTTACAGGATGTTAACAATGGAAGTCAACAAAGAGAAAATTCGATACATTTTACAGTTTTTCTTCGATAAAGGCAAAAAGAGAAAATGTGAGCCAGGCCGCTGAAATTGTGAATCGTGTTTGTGGTGCCGATACTGTAACAGCAAATTACATTTTCGAGGCTAAAGAAAACGTCGATAATGTCAAGAAATCACAGAAATAATCGAAGTTGATCGGCATATTGGTAGTGTTAGCATCGGCCAGGAGCTAAAAATCAACTCAAAAGAGTGTAAACCATTTGCGCAAAAATCTTACCTTAAAACATTGGAGTAGTTCTTTTGATTTAATGCTACTTCAGTGTTTATTGTTCTAATTTTATATGAAATTTTGAGATAATATATAATTATATATTATTATTATATTAATATTATATTATAATATATATATTATTATTATATTAATAAATTATATTTACTAATTTGGAATATAGAGTATCATATTTTTATCAAATAATGGGCTTCATCGACTTTTAGGTTGGCGTTTTTATTTCAAATTTTCACAAAATTAATTACGATGGAAAACAAAAATTGTAAAAACTAAAATCTGTACTAAAAACATTGGGTTCCAGTTACCTGCGCTGGCTCGAGTACCAACCATTACCGCCCAAACTTGAAATGTAAAGGATCTTTCAAAAGTAACACCTAGGTGTCAATAGTGAAAATTCTAGAAAGTTACCTTAAAATACTTAGCAAAGTTAGCTTAAAGCCTATCGAACCGACAGGAATGAAAGATACTAAAAACTTTTAAAAATGATGCTAATTGAATTTTGCTTCATATTTTTAAAAATATTTACTTCTAAGCTTCTTAAATTTATTAGCTATTTTTGTCGCTTTGCCCAACAAACAGATGTCACTAGCAGGAGTTGTAGATCTCTTTGGGCGCTTATACAAAGAAACAAAAACAAAAAATAAATGTGCCAGCAAGACTGTGATGTCTGTTCTTCTCACCAGAGGTGCTGTCTTTGTTTAAAGAACCCATAATGTATGCATGCAACACTTTTGATGATGATATTACTTGCAGGCAAATGTCTAGCGAACAAAAGCCGGCAGTTGCACAAATGAAAACAATGGTGATGCCTGAAAAGCAGCCAACTCGGTTAGGTCCATTTGCTCAGTGTCAGTGACTGGCTTAGACTTTCAAAGCATGTTTGCATACTTTTGGGCGGATAAACACAAGTGTGAAACAAGCAAGCAGCTAGTAAGCGCAAACAGGCAAATAGAAAAATGCAAGAGTGTTGAAAACTTTTTGCGAAAACTTTCCCACAGCAGCCGAAGCAAAAAGTGTAGAGCAGTGCAGTGCATTAATTAATTCATTTGTCGGTCGGAAATTATTTAGTATTCCATTTAAGTTCAAGGTCTGGCAGATTTGACTGGGTTATGATAAAAAGCAAAAAACAAAAAACAAAAATAAAAAAATTTGTTGATAGTATTTTGGTACGCATACAACATATTTTAAATCAAATAGTTTGTTGCAAGTTAAACACTAAACGTAATTCACTTGACTCTTCACTAAAGCTCTACAATGCATTACCCTGCGCTCCCATGCGTACTTGCATATTTGTGTATGTGTGTGCACGAACGTGCGTCCAGTCAATAAATCACTAATAAAGTAAGTGCTTTGGAATCCCGTTACTGCTGTACTTTGCCATCCATATACCGCTATTCCTTCCTCCTCACTCGAAGAATGAATGGCCGAACCTTCGCCATGCCGCAGTATACATTCCATTCATTATTGTGGAAAATGTGGTAGAAATTTTGCTACTTTGTGGTACATTTAGTGTCCGTATGCTTGGGTCAGTGCCAATGGAGGGCAAGCGAGTGTGGCAAATGAAACCAGCGAAATGGCAAAGTTCTGCCCACTAAATCAAGAAGAATGAAGTGTCGCTTAATTTGTTGACATTATTACATACTTAATGGTGGACACACACGCCTCTAACGATGGGGCAGCAAGATTTTGTTGAGTTATTTGTTGTGGTTTTATTACTACTGTGAGTGAAGTGGTTTTTTTGTTGGCAAAAAATTCTACAAATGACTTTGAGCCAGTTTGATGAGCAGAGAGTGGAAACTATAACTATTTCGAGTGCGTATATACGTATGTATGATAGCCGTAAGATGATAGTGAGTTAAAAAAATGTATAGGACTACAACAAAAAAAAGTCTAATATTGCATAGATGGAACCAACATTCAGCACACAGCTGCAACTGTTAACAAACAGCCATATGAGACTTTTAATTGAGAGAAAGCCTTGAGCATAAAGGCCTATTTTCACAATGAACTAAATAGCAGTTAAGAGCTCCTTTAAGTTTCTGAAAAATTTATGTGCAATATAATCCTTTTTAGGCTTAATTCAGCCGAGCTTTAACTGCAGTTAACGTTTAACTGCGGTCACACATCTCTTTTTAAATCAAGGCAAATTCAATCAACGTGCACTAGAGCGGCTGATTTGTACTTTTTTCTTGTGATTTGGTATTTTGAAGTGAAAGTAAAGACTATGAATCTTGGTTATATTTCAGACTTGGACAAATTCTATTAATCGGAAGGGATGAACAAACTTGAACAGCGTTGGATGAAGTACTGGTATTTAAGGCTAAAAGAAGACTATGTCGCAAAATAAAAGGGTTTACCGACAACAATTAAGTAGGTTTTATTTTTGCACGCACTTTTCAAACGACGCTCGTATAAGGAATGCAAATTTATTTTGCCACATGCATATTTTTAGGCGCAGCCAGCGCTGTAACTTTTCAAATACATGCAAGAGGCTTCAGTAGTTAATGATGGTTTTTTTCGCAATACGTTTTTATGGTTTCTCAACATTTTCACTGGGCGTATGGCAATATTTTTGTGATGTCAACATATAATGAAGTTTTTTCGACTTATGTATATGAAGTTGGGAAAAATATTTAGTTTAAATATTTTTTTTAAAGCGAGGATGTTACAGGACCTATTTTATATAGAAGTTTTAATGCTCCTTTAAACTGCCGGAAACAAGCAGCGTTTTTCAAGCAGAGATCTTCGCTATCCGGCAGGCATGCAAAATGTTTCGGGATCGCTGTTGGGAGGGAGACATTAATATATTTTCCGATAGTCAAGCTGCAATCAAGGCCCTGTCGTCGCCGTATTGCAGCTCTCTTCTCGTGAACTCCTGTAAGGAGGAACTGAAACGTCTCGAACGTGCAGGAAGCATTTCCCTTATCTGGGTTCCCGGGCACAGGAATATAGAGGGAAATGAAATTGCCGATGAGCTTGCCAGGAAGAGGTCGGCAGAACCGGTCCCAGCTGTCCCCTTCTCAGAAATCGGTATTCCTTTGGCCGTTGTTAAAGGGAAACTACACAATTTCTTTCTAATAAAAGCGCAATCGTGTGCTATTTCAAAAACACTATGGCCCCAATACGATAGAAACAGAACGCTTAAGCTGATGGGAGTCCCCCATCATTTAATTTCCAAACTCATTGCGGTGTTCACTGGTCACTGGGTGATCGGTACTCATGCTAAGAAGCTTCAAATTCAGGGACCCTGCAGAGAAAGACACTGTGGAACTTTTTTTCTACAAATGTCCGGTTCTGGCGGCTAGACGCTTGAGACTCCTTAGCGTGCCCTTTGGGGATAACTTGAAAAAATTCTCCAGCCTAGATCCCTTTTCTCTCTGGCTGTAGACGGGTTTTGTTTTTTTCCCCCCTAAATCCTTCCACAGGTAGTGGTCCACATTATGGTATCATAACGGCTCGTAAGTGCTACTTGTAGTGTACCTGGGGTACTCCTGCCATTTTACCTACTTACCTACCTATATCTGCGTAACGTAAAGAAAATTGCAAATAAAGTGCCCTATAAAAGTAAAATGAATAAATCGCCAAACAAATAGCTGAAATAAAGTCGCAATGCTGATAGATGATTGGAAATTTCAACAAAAATCCAAGCGCTTTTTATCATGAAAGCTATTTTCTTATCAGCAAATCTCAAGTAATCGATTTTATATAAATGATGTTTACAAATATGGTTTCAATGTGAAATTAAAATTCAAGCACAAATCTGAAGTAAAAGAAATGCTCTACATTGCAATATCTGAGAAAGAAATTTCGTACACTTCATTCAAGTGGCCCTGTCCAGAAGTATACCAAAGCAGTATTTAGGCAAAGTTTTCGTGCCGTCCTTAAAAATTACCAAAAGGTACTAGAAACCTTTCCCTAAAAGTACTAAAATTTCGAGTTAACACTTACGTTGTGTCCAGCAGAATCCTTCTCTACCCAATTAGTCTTAAGGAAGGCTTAAGAAAAGGACGTAAGATTTGTAAATAAAGTCCCAGTCACTCTTTCTGTAACACGCTCTACTTTAAACTTAAATTTATCCTTCGTCATATTTTCAGTGCCACCCAAGTGGAAGTAGTCGCTATCAAGGAAGAAGTCAATAGTCAAGCGGCGATGAAGAGTCTGGGCTTAGTGCTGGTGCACTCGAATATATTTTGGGAGTGTCTAAGGTTTCTTTCGGTCACATCTCAATATTTCGTTATCAAACTTATATTGATACCCGCTCACAACGTATTCTTGAAGTGCTTTCTTCCCAATAATAAGTGTGGAGGTTCCGTTGGGTCACAAGCCACAT
This sequence comes from Anastrepha obliqua, assembly GCF_027943255.1. Taxonomy (NCBI): domain Eukaryota; kingdom Metazoa; phylum Arthropoda; class Insecta; order Diptera; family Tephritidae; genus Anastrepha; species Anastrepha obliqua. The sequence goes on along the minus strand of NC_072893.1, from coordinate 57,940,970 downwards.
CAGCAAGTGCTGGACATGAGAGGTTGTAATGCCCTTTTTGTCGCCGGTGGCTCATGGCGGTCAAGGGTCACAGTGCTCGCACGCCGAGACACAGCCAGATGGGCATCCATACGGTGGACCTAAACATAACTCCAGTTCTTTTGCACACAATTCAAAAAATAATTACAAAAGCTTGCGGACATGTGAAATTCAGTGAGTGGTAAATAGTTTTAAATATGAATTCTAACATTAGGCAAAGTTTATAATTAATTTCATTCTTTGTTCTGGCGTTAAAACGTGCCTAGTTTTTCATTTTTATTTCCTACTCACCGACACGTTAATTTGACTGAGCTGCCTTCTGGTACAATTACATCTGATGAGGTATCTTCAGCAACAAAATCGGGTGGTATTACTACATCCAGGAAGCCAATCTGTTGAAAGAAAAGTGGAAGTATAAAATTTTAAACAATGACTACAACGAATATTCTACGATATCGATAATATATTTAGATCTGATGGAAAAAGCGTTAAGGAAGCTTAAAAGGAAATATGATTGGTGAGTTGCTTTAGACATCTGTCACGGTTATTGCTAATTTTTTTGCTTCTGTCTGAAAATGTATATAATTACACTATGCGGCTGCTAAAAAAAGACACTAATGTGGTATATCAATGATGAATGAGGAAAACTTTAGAATATTGCACCAAAAATGATAGAATGCGAGATTGCGCCTTCCAAATTCGCTGGCGGTGAGATCATATCTTCAAATAAACAAACAGAAGGAAGAGTGTGAGGAGGAGTGGCCACGGCGTCATCGCCAAAAATGCAAAAAAATTCATTTGGAGGTATTTCCATAATTCGTATTTTCATAACATAACATGTTTAATAATTTTTTTAATCTAGAAAATAAAAGTTTTAAAATCACAATACTACCAAGCCTTTCACTGAATATTTACAAACAAGTAACTTCTCTTCCTTCTGTTGGTTTTTATTTGATTGGATGAGGTTGTCGGTTGTCAAAAAAGCGAAAAATAAAATAGCGGTTTTCAGAAGACGCCACCTTTAGTCTTCTGTACACCGCAATATAGAAGCACCTGCTGCTTTGTCTTTAAACATCACAATTTTTTTGGTACAGTGCATTGACGTTTTCCTCACTTGGCCTGAAGTTGATATAAATTATTTGAATGGGCTCGTATGAAACAACATTTCCCACTAATGTTGTCTTTAAAACCCTTCAATAAAATTTAATGTCGCATATTTTTTAGGAGCATTTTAGCCCATAATTTATTACCTGTGTAGATAATGTTGACCTTTATTTTTAAAAATCTGATAAATACTAAGTTTGTGCTGTCGCTGGAGGGTTGAAATATACCCCGATATTTTTTAGCAGAGGTCTTCTCAGACGAAAATTGGGTGGGCTGATGGACACAAGTACATTAAAAGTTTGTTTCTAATACCTACACACTTGTTTCTAAACCTATCCTACTCACTACTGGAAAGTACCCACATTGTCCTTATATTTCCTAAAGTGCAACAAAATATTGGTTTAACGCCTGTTCGTGTGTTAAGGGTCCGGTACTCGAAGTGTAACCAATTAAAAAGGCCATACATAAGATGGTTGACGAAAAGTGTTGCCAGTCTATAATTTGGACGCTGATGTGGCTAATGCTATCGATTAGACCCGACATCTTTCGCTCAGTAGCGCAATTGGTCACGGTATTTAGCAGCTACGATCGATATGAAGTTGCATTATCGTGCATGAAAGCAAAGGAATGCTGATTGGGGCGGCGCTAGAGTTGACCGCAGGTCTTTTACCGGCTATGCGTTCTTTCTGACAGGTTGGATCCTGGAATTAGAAAAAGCAGAACGCGTTGCCTTGAGTAGTACCGAGATGGAATATCTGTCTCCAGTGAAAAAGGCGTTACATCTGCGACGAATTCTCAACGAAATTAGTTGTCGCGATGTGCGCACATCAACCGACTTATTTGGAGACTATCCTGCAAATAATCCTGTGCACCATGCAAGGACGAAACACATTGATATTAAAAATCACTTCGTGAGAGATGTTGTTGAGAGAACCGACATTAAATGGAATATGTATCAACTAATGAAATGATAGCGGACGTATAGACGAAGATTTTGTCAAAAAAGAAACACAATGGGTTTTTGAAATTGTTAAGCCTTAAATAAATATGCCGCATTTCTTAAATATGGCAAAGTCCCAAAATGTCGCGACTTCAACCTTCAACTAAAAATGCGTTTCAAAAAATCCTACGTATGGTCAGATTTGCTATATGGCATGGAAATATGGACCATAAAACTCTTCGACATGAATACACTGCAAGCATTTGAAATGTGGCCTCTCCGGAGATTGCTCAAGATACCATGGACCGACCAGGCTTCTAATGAAGAAGTGCTGCGAAAAGTTCACGGCGACAATCAACTAATCAAGTGTATTAAACGACGAAAAACTTCATATTTGGGGCATAATATTCTACGATGCAGGAAATATTAACTATTGCAACGCATATTCCAGGGCAAGATTGGAGGAAGAAGAGGTATCGGGCGTAAACAGTTTTCTTGGTTGAGAAACATAAGGCAGTGGACCGGTAACCGGTATACAACATGGAAGCAGCTAGAGATCGCGAATTATTTTCAAATATAGTTCAAATTTTAAATAAAAACAAAAAAAAAGAAAAAAAATTTAATAAATTTTACTACTTTTAAATTGAATAGTCGCTTACATTCGATTATGAATAGCCAATAAAGAAAAAGAAGAAATAAAGTATAAATTTTATTGCAATCTACATATTTTGTGAGCCCTCGAGCTAGTGCTTTATAAGGGGTTTTTCAATTGGCGCGGATCGATTTTGGCGCCCTGTGGCAGCCATTTTGTTTTGGTGACATCTGACACGATTGTGCTGTTCAAATGATAAAACTTTATTATCAAAATGAGTGTTCATTAACGCAACCGTTGCGCGCATTCCGCCCATTTTTCGGTAGACGTGGTGGCCCTTCCAATTTCGTATGGCCCATATTGAACCATATGGACCTAGACGACATGTGGTTCCAGCAGGACGGCGCTACGTGCCACACAGCAAACGCCATTTTATTCCATTTCAACATCTACCCGCCCTTATTGAAAAACCCTTTAGAAGCAACCCAACCGTAATGTCGAACATAATAGTTAATTAGTATAGACGAGATTTTCAAACTTATTTCTAATTTAATTAACACTTGTGACTCACTCAGTATTGTTTTGTCAATAAAATCAACAATCGCCATATAAAATCCTGTTAAAAATGTTATAAAAAAATTTTAAAAAGTTTACAAAATTATTAGTTTTTCATAAGAATTTCTAGAAAAATTTTTCTATTCAGTTTTATAGCTTTGAATATAACAAAGTGCAAGTTTGAAGTTGTTAGCGAGTCTCGTCGATTTTTTATAATTTTTTTCCTGTTGATGTTTCGAAATTTTTCGGTATAAAAATCGGAAGTCGTGAATTCATTATATAAGTACAAAAAATGTGCAGCATGGTGATTCATGATCAAAAAGAAAAATGATCAAAATATCAACAAATTTTGAGCCACTTCAAGCTTGCACTTTATTCAACTAAAATTTAATAAACTGTAAAACTGCGTATCCAATTTTTTTCCAAACATTCTAATAAAAAAAAATTTAGATTTTCTCGAATTTCTAGAAATCTTGTACAAAGTTTAAAACTTGAATTATTATGGCTTTTGTTATAGGATGAACTATATCTTTATGAAGAAAAAACGAAAAAAACAAAAATCCAAATTAAAATATAAATAAAAAAATAGTAAAAACTTCTCAATCTTTAGGTGGTGGCGGCTTTATAATAATTGCGAGAGCTGCATAACGACATAGAGGAAAATTCTTAGTCATGCAAGAGCATCATATAAAAGATGCTACTTACGGGAACTGGTAAGGATACACAACAGGTGTCTCTGAACCTTAGCACACAGTTATAAAAATAACCACTTAGTGAATCACATGAATGTATGTGCCATAATACCAATTAGCGTGATTGCGGTAAGTGAATTCAGAGCAACTGTAGTTTTACTATGTATAATCAAAGCTGTCATCAACTCCACGTCCGGATTTAGTGTCTGGACGCTAACTTCCTGCCATAGCTGTCAAAGTACATACCCAAACAAACTTATATTGTTGCACGGAAATAAAAATTCTCACATGACGTCCACCTTGATGGGCGCATAAAAATCACCTTTTAATAAACAGCAAAGACAACTACCCAACAACTTATGGCCACATAAATTGGTAGCAACAAATGAGCGAAAAGCACATTACCGGCAATGTAGCCGGGAAATTTACGCCCAACAAAGACGAGGAGTGCTGGTGGAAGAAAATTCTATAGGAAATAGTTGGCAGCTGTGAAAAAAGGAAAAAAGCAAATAATTTGCTACTTTCTTGTAGCCCACAAACAGGAGTTATAAATATCTTGAGAAAGATGTGTAGGTATCCAAGTAAACACAAAAATATATGACAATACAGTAGCGGCAAAAAAAAAAAATTAAAAGGTGTAAATAAAACGGCAAGATAAAATATATATTGTACTTTAATTTCTAAGCAAATTATAAAAATGTACTTAGCATATAAGTATGCCTTATTTCACCTTTTCCCCCTTTTTTTTGTTGGGGCAGTGAAGTCACGTAGGGTTTACAAGGAAGCTAAAAAATCATTTTTCATAATTTTTGAAATTTTTAAAATTCACAATGTACAGCGACATTAGTGGTGGGCTTGCTTGTTTTGAGGCAAAAAGTTTACAAAGGTCTAATTGAATTGTGTATTCTTGAGCATCTTTGGAGAAATTACAATTCTGTTCTAATATCGTACATACCAAGAGTTTAAGAAGACATTTTTTTTTATTATTTTTTTGGCGATCCAGATATATACTTATGTAATATGTATATACTTCTATATACACATAATATAATCGGCACTTACACCTCTTTTGGGTGTTTGACCGAGCTCCTCCTCGCATTCGAGTTGTGCGTCTTGATGTTTTCCACAAATGGAAGGACCTACAGCTTTATCCCAACTCCGGTCTGTAGATGGTTCTTTTGAGGAATGACTATTATTCGAAAAAACTATTTTCTATTAATTGTTGTTTTGTACCCGGGCTTTCGTTCCTATGCTAGTCAGGCTACAACGCCTTTGGCTGCGGCGGCCGATAAGCACGATATATAGCATTAATTTATTCAGTAAATTTTTATATAACAATAAACATTTGAACAATATTTGTTTTTAATTTTTATTGCGAAAAAATAGTGACAATTGAGCGAGTGATAGTGAATCTCTCGAGGTTCTTCAATCCTTCCATTTTTAAATTTTTAAGTTTTTCGTAGTACTTCAAAGCCAAAAACCCGATTTCGCTAAACAAATCTGCTTTTTAGTTTTAGTAAAATTAGGTTAGGCTAGGTTATGGTGGTAATCGGCCCGTACGACCAACTCACTTAGACCTTACCGGTCCATTATGATACCACTGTGCGACACGGGAGTCGTGTTTATTTATCTTTATGAAACCATTTTGAGGCTCTTATGAAGCACATGATTTGTCTAATCCCCACGCCAGACAGTTCCGTAAGAGAATTGAAAAAGTGTTTACCTAGACAACATTCTCTGATTTTAACTAAGGCTGGACAATTGCAAAGAAAGTGCTCAACTCTTTCTTCCTCATCTGTACAACTACTACAATATTCATCGGAGAAAGCTCCTAATCACAAGAAATGCCTGCCAAATAGCCAATGACCGGTGACATAAGCCACGACCTTCGAGATATCATCTCTTGAGAGGCTTAGCAGTTCCTTTGTCTTTTTCTTGTTTATTTGCGGCCATAGTACCTTAGCTGTTACACATATATCTTCATTTCTCCATGACCTATTGGCCTCTTAGATAATTTAGTTTTCCATTAATAGTTTACTCGTGGCCATAGGTATCCCAATGATACTTTTGTCACTGAGCAGTTGTAGAGCAGTACCTTTTCTGGCTAGCTCATCGGCTTTACAGTATATGTTACAGTTATATGGTATTAATTTTGTCAACGTTGCTTCGAATGACTTGAAACAATACTCTTGAGATATATACATGTATATTTACGAATACAATAATATATAATATACTTATATTCGTAAAATGGGGTAGCAGTTTTAATCATTTGCAAAGTAAATGCCACTACAACAGAGCATAAAAAGTAATTGAACATCTCGTTATTTGTACAAATATTTTGTCTGAGATTATTCGTAGTGAAATTTTCCGGTAATTTTCTCGAGCACTTCAACCCTCTAGCGACCTACCAGAATGACATTTTATTCAGACGTTATAAAGAAGTGGTCTAAACATCTACGAAGTTATTACTGGGAAACTTTACTTAAACCAGATATTTCGCTCCGGCATGAATTTGAGCTCTTTCCTTATTTATTCTAAAAACTCTAAAGCAAAAGCTTGCAAATTTAATATAACCATAAAAAAATTTCCTCTGAGAACACAAAATATTTGGGTGTTTTACTACAGGTTGTTCGGTGGCAAAGTTAGGAGTTAATGGTATAATCCAAAAAGAAGTACTGATGACAAAAGTTAATTTCAAGAACTAATTACGTAATAGTGGATTTTACTTTTTACAAATTATTTCCTCTAAATATTCATCGCTACGTCGAAACACTTTTGGAATTTGGCTTGCGTACTCCATGCCATTCGCTTTAGATATTTTCTTTTAGTGCCGCTGTTTTAATAGTGGGTCTCCAAAAATAATTAAATGAGATGAAACAAATGAATAATAACCGGCACAAATAATGAAATTAACGCGGTCTCTCCCCGCTAATGCCCTCAACGGTTACGGAGTAACTTAAAACGTTTAACATAATTCTGCTACGGTACACACTTTATATGGTTCTAGAAATCATTACACTTTCAAAATGCTGGTGGACTGAAAAAGACGAGTAGATGGTTACGCAGGGTGTGTGTACATCAACGCAGGTCATTACTCAATTATGCAGTTTCGATCTGTACTTCACGGAATGTATAGGTTTTACTGGAATAAGTTTTCAGTTAGTTAGTTAGTTAGCTCGGTCTACTGTCAGAAACCTAGTGATAATATTTGGGTTGTTTCTAGATAAGTTCGTGCATTTCTTAAAGCGCTCGGTTATGAGATTTTAAAGTCCCTATGTGTCAGATTATATAATTGTCTTTTACACTCTCTATTGCGTATTTGTCCCTGCTCCTTCTCCTATTTGTAAATTCCGCTTTGCTGTTTTTGCACAAACGGATGGACCTACAGTTTTAAACCGACTCCGAACGGCAAATGGTTCGTTAGATTTTGAGCTAAATGAGCTGTTGAGTTTTTTGGTAGATGATCCCAGTATAATCCCCCATGAACTGAAGGGTGAGGGGGGCTGAATATTTCGGACCCTTGCACCTATAAAGGGAGTTTACGATTTTTGCTTTGTCAGCAAATCCATTTGCTTCAAAGTCAGAGTCTTCGGGTACCTAGAAAATCAGAAAATTCACATCTAATTGAGTAGAAAGTGATTTCGCCTTATTATGACATCCTTTCCATATCCAGTTTGTATGATGTAACCTAATGGGATCCGAGAACTTGAACTGCCGCTTGTGCCACATTGCTATCCCTATGGGCGTATTACTCTTATTTTGAGCACGACTGTATTTATTTTTGGCCACTGATAAACGTACCGCTATAATAAACGGCTGTTGTATATTTGTTGATACAATTATTTACACCAACTGTTAGATACCGGTGGCACTGTCATATACTTTACTATCAAATATTTGTATGCCCCTCGCTGTTGCTTTTTTGATTGTACATACCGTTAAAAGGCAAGAAAAAAACAACAAAAATAAACACCTAAAAGTATCCATTCACTCGTGCATTTTCGCATCATCGTCCAGCCGCAAAAATGCGAGAAATACGAAAATTCATGCTATTAAATTTTCTGCCAAGCGAGGTGAATGAGCAGACGAAGAAATGAAATAAAAATTAAGGAAGCATGAAATACATTTTATTGGCGCCATAAACTTCACTTGGTTGGACATTGAAGTGTGCCCTGCCTGGATGGGCATTGGGCAGTGGGGTGGGGTGAGAAGCGGTAGTATTTTCTTGCAAGCAATATTCCTATTAAACCCTGCAGCTCTATGATTTTCATTGTTTTAGTACAATATTTGTTTGCTCTTTCACTTGATTGTGTATGTTGTAGAAAAAACTTACATACTCATGTGAACACACACTAGAGTTTGCTCGTTTGTTAAGCCAGTCTTTCCATTGCATTTAGAGGTTTTTTAGTTGAATGCCACCATGCCATATTCAGCTTAATGGCAATGTTTGTTTGTTTTGACCAAAATGCACACCCAGAGTTCGACACTTTACGAATTGCTTTGAAATAAAATGGTTTTTTGTTTTTGTTTGCATGTCTTTTTTTGTTTTTGTTGTTGCGTAATTTTGCTTTTTTTTTTGTTCAGTTGTAGAAATAAAGTAATGTTTAACGTATGAGATTCTAAGTGGCGACTAAGTAATATTTAAAGAATTTTTTACAAAGGAATGTAATGTTGCGCATACGCCGCGGCAGTTTGGTTTGTTTGATTATACTTAAACAAGTACGTAAGTACATTCTGCAAATATGGCATGTTGTCTTCAGTTAATCTATAGATAGACAATAGGCAACAGATTATTTCACCAGTTTTTTTTACCTTCCGATTTATTCGAAGGAAGAGGACTAAGAGGAGGAATGCGTGGCTTTCAAAGTTCTTAACCAGCCTCTTAATCCTAAGATGTCGAAATTCTTCTTTCTAACGAAATAAAAAGAATTAGTATCATATTCAATCCGAAAGAACATTTGTTATACGTATTCTCACGTTTTTAGGCGGCCGCCGTAGCCGAATGGGTTGGTGCGTGATCACCATTCGGAATTCACTGAGAGGTCGTTGGTTCGAATCTCGGTGAAAGCAAAATTAATAAAAACATTTTTCTAATAGCGGTCGCCCCTCGGCAGGCAATGGCAAACCTCCGAGTGTATTTCTGCCATGAAAAAGCTCCTCATAAAAATATCTGCCGTTCGGAGTCGGCTTGAAACTGTAGGTCCCTCCATTTGTGGAACAACATCAAGACGCACACCACAAATAGGAGGAGGAGCTCGGCCAAACACCTAACAGAAGTGTTCGCGCCAATTATTTATTTTTTTTTTATTTATTCTCACGTATTTGCATTTTAGACATTTTAAACGGAGTTATTTTGGTTGACCTCTTCCATGGCGAGACTTTTTTAAAACTGACGCCTAGAAGTCGGTAGTGAAAAGTTCCTCGTCGGTACCTTACTCTAAGTCATATCCGACATATTGCGAGCAGACAATTACATATACAATTTTACCCGATGGAACAACGCTTTAAAATTATTAATTTTTTTAGGAAAATGGTTGATCTTTAAATATTGTTCGCAAAGTTCGTGATATTTTTGGTGCAAAGAAACGTTTGAATGAGTTAACAACCCAAAGCTTGCTGGGAAATTTTCAAGAAACTGGTTCTGTTGAAGATAAAAAATGGCTGGCAGACTAAAACCTGAATGTGCTGTTGAGAATACTGCTGCTGTAGCGCAAAATGTTGCTGAACAACCTTCAACATCGACATCGTGCCGTTTTCAATAATCATCAATAGGCATCCATGACTCGACTGTTTGGTGGATTTGATCTGTAATAGATGCTCATGGTGAATATTTAAATGATGTAATTTTTTACAAATAATTGTTAAGAGTCATATTTTGAACAAAAATATTTAAACATAAACCAAACTAAACTTTTGAATGTTTCATTTTAAAACAACATCTAGGCACGTTTTTTGAAATATTCTTTATGAGCGATTCCATGTTAAGTGATTCAAGTATTTTGACCATTGGTGCAATTTTTTCTGGTAATTAGTTTAATTGTAGGCTTCAGCATAATAGGAAGCTATTACGATTAACTGAAGCCTACAAGCCTACAATTAGCTGAAGTAACTTTTAAAACAATTTAATAATTTTGTTTTTTACTCTATGTTGAAAATTGTAATAATTTATATCTGCTTTTTAAAAACAATTTTTGGCGAAAAGAGAACATCTTTTGTTAAAAATTTATGAGAAATTTTATTTCCTTACCATCTTTGAAAATCACTCCCTATATTTTTCTTAAATCATTCATTAATAGCTGACCTAAATTTTTAAAATATGGCACAAGTGCTCGTTTATTATGTCGTTGGTCGATCGAAGCGTCGCCACTTACATTAAAAAACAAATGCACGGTAGTTTTCATTGGTTCGCGGTACGTATTCGAATATAACTCGCAAAGTTATGAGAACCCCATTATGAAGCTTTCAGGGATTACTGGGCTTGATATCAGCTTTTAATAAACAATTTTCCAGGAAATTTTTTATAACTAAATTAAGTAATTTTCCCAAGAAGGTATTTTTAGTGGTACATTTTATACAAAAAAATTAATAACCGAAAATACTTCACTTTAAAAACTCTGTACCAAAATTTTTCGAATTTCAAAGATATTCAAATTATTAAATTTTTTTAACTAACTTTCTATTGTACCTAAGCTTACAATTGAAACAGTTTTCAGAAAAATTTACGAGAAATTCCAAAAGTGTAAACTACTATGAAAATCACTATTTTTACATAGAGGTGTTTTTTATATCCGCATTCACTCCGCTCGGGAGCATGGGACCTCGACAAGACTTTCCCATCGTACACGGTTCTCGGCTGTTGTTTTGGCGCCGTCCCATTTGATGCCAGTAATCTTTAGCCGACCGTGACCTCTACTCCCTTACGGGTTACAGTCCAGTGCGATTTTCGTGATGTACCATTTTTATGACCTAACCATCGCCAATTTCTGCGTTTGATTTGCCATAGGATGGGCTCCTCATTCGTTGATCTCCACAGTGCGTCGTTGCTGATGGTATTCGGCCAGAATATTCTACAGATGATGCAGAGCCATGGAGGTTGACGAAATATTGTAGCCTCTGTGTGATGGTGCTAGAGACCAGCCATGTTGCGCTTCCGTACGACAATACTGACTTCGCACATGAGCTGAATATTCGTAGTTTAGAGCGCCATGAGATTTGCGAACTCGCCCATACTGTATGCATTCGCCCGAACGCCGCCATTGCTTCGTTTAGCCTGCAGTTGACATCTTCATCTGCTCCATCGTCTGTCGTGATAGTGCAGCCGAGGTGGCAGAAGTTTTCAACAAGTTCCACCGGGCACCCGTCAACCATTATAAGTCTTGCTTTATAGTGGTTGGCTCTCATAGAGAAGCTTTAAACAAATATCCGCCTAACAAAATATAAAACTCAAATGAAAACCAAACTATTCTATATGGAATTCATTTGTCTTTGGCGGTACCATCAGGCATTTAGTCTTCAAATTATGTCCCGAATGAGAAACTAGGAAAAGTTCGGATAATACCATACAATGAGGTGTTGGATGCAATGTGAACTTTGCTGAACTACTGAAACACTCAACATTGTACTAGATCTCTTTCCTATATATGGCCATATAATACCCATCCCACAGTGCCTGCTGAGAGACTATTTCATTTTTACTGGCCTGAAGCTCAACTACAGACCCTCTTGGGGTTCTTCTTCAAGCAAGATCTACCCGCGAAAGGAAATTCAAAATGCTCGTCTGAAATCACCACTTATACACTTGTAAGTAGAAATTCTGGATTGTGGCAAGGGTTTCCTAAAAATCTCTGGGAGTAATAGAATCCTCTAATTTGCTTAATATTGGGAGTATCTTTCAGGCAGGAAAGTTTGCTTTAATCAAAAGTTGCCAGTGAGTGAAAGGTTGTAAGAAGATACGTTACATTTTTACGTTGCTTGACAGAAAAACTGGGAATGGTTAAGCAGTGCAGAGCTCCATTTACGAGTAATAGCGCATTCAGCAAGTTCTTTAATTTTTTTTTTTTGGTTTTCAGTCACTGAATTCGCGGTTACCAATGAGTTATTAAGGGAGGAGTTCTTGATGACCTCAGGGTGTCTCAATAGCCGTCACAGTAACATCAGGCGCTCTGAAAAATGACCACAAATTTCATATGACCTGAATATAGCCGTGAAAGTAAATGGACTATAACAAGCCATTGGTCTATTTCCGCTCATTCCAAAAGATCAACAATATCCTACAGGTACAATGGATACTGTAGAAACTGTAGATATTAAAATTCTGTCAGCTGTCTCGAGCTTCTCCTCTGCAAATTTTTATGTAAAAATCAAGGTCTACTCTGGGCGCATTTGAGTTCAAATCTCTGCAGTATTTATCCAGCTGCGTCATCCACAATATTCTGGATTATTATATTACCTGAACAATAAATTCTATCACTAGTATAATTAGACGGCAGCTATCGCATCAAAACGGCAATTAGTTGCTACTTAGGTAATGAGTTCTTTACTTCCTCACCTAAGCTCTTTTCATGTGTCTCAAATAATTTTTACTTTGATTATAGAGGACTCAATCACAAAATGGTTGAAAAAATTACTGCGGTGATTATGTTACATAATTCCTACCCCATTTCACCCAAACTAGTTTCACAATGTAGAAAGGAGCTGCTCGGTTTGGCTATTGGCTTCAAATTGCCCGGTTTCCGGACACAGGAATATAGAGGGTAATAAGAAAGCAGACGAGTTAGCAAGAAAAGATCCGACACTAGACATAACAGAGTCGGTTGCAGTCGCTACCCCATTAAATACAATAAAAACATCCATGGCGTCTCACTACTATGCTTTATACGAAGGAAGGTGAAGCAAATGAATACGATTACAAGAAAAACATGGCCGTCGTACTAAATCCTGAGGACGAATTACCTGTTAGGAAGCTCTCGCTCAAACATTTCAAGTATTACTACAACTGGTCACTGGAAGGTAGAGGATCAAGCAACCAGACCTAACCTTCCTTTCAATCCATTCTGCAGAAGTTGTCAAGCGGTGGGGGTGAAAGAAAGTCTTTTCCACTATTTATGCGAATGTCGAGGTTTAGCCAGAACAAGACTTCGATCATTCGGTAAACCTTTCCTACAGCAAATTAATAAAATCGCAGACATAGAGATAACAAATTTGCTGTTATATCTGTATTTCACGAAATGAATCTGACCTACAGTTTCAAGCCGACTGCGACGGCCGATATATTTTTGTTTTTATGTGGAGCTTTTTCATAACAGAAATACACTCGGAGGTTTGCCATTGCCTGCCGAGAGGCGACCGCTGTTAGAAAAAACTGTTTCTTAATTTTGGTGTTTCACCGAGATTCGAACCTACGTTCTCTCTGTGAATTCCGAATGGTAGCCATGCACCAACCTATTCCGCTACGGCGGCGCTAGTCGCTAATTAAGATTATTTAGTACAAATACTGAACCACCTGAACAACACCAACATGTCACATTTTAACTTATCTATGTATGAATATTTTGTTCTATAAGCAACTTATAATAGTAGTTTTCTACACTACTACTATCGAAACTCGTTTACGATTTACACTTCCGTTTAGTTTTCGTCCTATGCCAAACTTTATTCAGTAATTTGATTCTCACTTCTTTCCTTCATTGCCATTTTTCTACACTTACCTGACTTTTCATTGGATCCGTATTCAGTTGACACATATAGCCACCGCGATCCTCTTCCGACACTGCTTTTATATGTAGATTCCATGTATTCTGATCCAAGTGACTAACACTGACACGTGGATTGTGTGTGATGACGTTCTCGTGTATCGCTTGAATAGCTTTTGTATCTGCTTTTAACCACCCCACCTGATAATGGGTCCGCGCAGACAAGTGTCGGCAGATAGCCGAATAGACAGCGGTAGTATTAGCACAAATGGCAGGAAAATAGCAACGAAGTGCCGGTAGGTGTTTGTAGAAAGCAATACAACAACAATGGACGTAAGCAGTCAGCAGTAATTGTAGTTGTTAAATCGCAATTGTGATAGTTGAAAGTTGATCAGCAGCAGTTAGGCGATGACGAGTGTTCATGTGGAGAAAATCGGAGAGAAAAACAGATTATGAAACAAAAGCCTCATTGGCTGATATGTTTGTGGATTTGTGTATATATGACTGACTAAGCGAACGCAAATGTTAACACACCACAAAATGCTTGTTGATAATTGAAAATTTTAAACGTGAAATCTAACTAAGATTGACATACAATTTTTAACGTTTTATTATTGATAATAAAATATAAATGAACAATTACTCCGCTAATAAACTAAATAACTGGCTGCTGGCAGAGTGAATAAAAAATAACTAAATAAAAAGGAATCGATATGATAAAATGTTTGCGAGACCTATATAAATTGTAATTAGACCTAAGTTGAATTCGTGATACAACGCGCTTAAAATATGCCGTCAAGATATGCATTTAAATTTCACATGATGTGCATTCCATACCTACAGCTCTGGGACTTATTGACAATTTTTGACAACGGATTTCTTTATTAATTAATTTCCATAAATTTTGTTATGAAAATGTGATTGATTTACTAACAAAAACTATACAAATTTATATTTCAAACTTTTTGCAAATCTACAAAAAAATTCACTAAAATTTCAAACTTTTTAATCAAAACTTTTACAAAAATTTCGAGCATGTAGAGTTTCAGTTCAAAGAAGTTTGGTTTAAAAAGTTAATAAATATCATCCTCTCAAAATTAGAAGCTTTTCTTCCATGTAAACTGTTTTCGCAATTAATTTAAATGAAGTTATAGACCCAAATTTAAGTGTACTGATAAATATAGATCGGCAATATTTGCAGCATTTTTGAAAAAAAAAATTATCGAAAACATTCTTTACATCCGTAACTAAGCAAACTATGGTTTACCATTTTCACTTACCCTATAACCACCCAAATGTCGCACATGGCATGTGAATGTAGCATCTCGACCCACTGCTACTGAGACATTTGATATGCTTTCCACAAATTCAGGTTGAAAGGTGAAACTTTCTGCAAAGAAAAGGACAGAAATATCGATTTTTAAAAAATGTAAATATTATGGAGAATCATTTATTTTATTTGGAATATATTATTATTGTTATTATTTCTTAAATATATCAAAAATACTTATATCTAGATTCAAGAAACAAAGTGTAGCAGCCAGTACATGCTTACGATTATTATAATGTTTTATTACTATTATTATAAATTTAACTTAACTTTCAAATAGATACATCATGCAAGAAGTCTATATACTCCGTCTTAGTTCGGCGAGTGAGACACGTATATTTTAGATTAATTCTTTTTAATTTAATTAATTCTATGAAAAATGAAGTCTATACAAACTTTTCAATTTGTTTCATGCTTTCTGCACGAGCTTCTGCTCCATAAGTCAATATCGGCCGTTCAACTGTTTTGTAGATTCGTGTTTTATTTTCCATGTTTCCACGGTTTCTTGCAGACACCCTGATATCTGTGCAAGATTTAGTTTTTTCCGTTGAAACTTCCATATTGTATTTTATGCAAGTTAATAGGACTATGAATAAGTTCGTGCGGTTTTTTTTCCGAAATTTGAAACTTTATTGACGTAAAATGGTTACAAATTTAATATTCAAAGTATTGTCCATCGCTTACTACTACTTTTTCCCATCTTTCTGGCAATTCACGGATTCCCTTTGTGAAAAATTCGGTCGGTTTTGCCGCAATCCACGAATCGATCCATTTTTTGACTTCATCGTAATTACGGAAGTGCTGGTCAGCCAGGCCATGTTGCATCGATCGGAAGAGATAGTAATCGGATGGCGCAAGGTCTGGACTATACGGCGGGTGGGGTAGGACATCCCATTTGAGCGTTTCTAAGTATGTTTTGACCACTTGTGCAACATGTGGCCGAGCATTGTCATGTTGCAAAATAACTTTGTCGTGTCTATCGGCGTATTGCGGCCGTTTTTCTCGCAGTGCTCGGCTCAAACGCATCAATTGTCGTCGGTAGACATCCCCCGTAATCGTTTCATTCGGTTTCAGTAGCTCATAATACACAACACCCAGCTGGTCCCACCAGATACACAGCATAACCTTCAGGCCATGAATATTCTGCGCCGACGTCGATGTTGAAGCATGGCCAGGGTATCCATACGTTGCCCGACGTTTTGGATTGTCGTAATGGACCCACTTTTCATCGCCAGTCACAATTCGATGCAAAAAACCCTTTCTTTTGTGCCGTTGAAGCAGTTGTTCGCATGCCATAAAACGGCGTTCAACGTCTCTTGGCTTCAATTCATACGGCACCCAATGGCCTACCTTTCGGATCATTCCCATGGCTTTTAAACGTTTGGAAATGGTTGATTGATCAACTCCCAAAGTTTTTGCAACCTCTTCTTGCGTTTGAGCCGGATCTTGATCGAGCAATTCCTCCAATTCGGTATCCATGAACTTTGGCGGCGCACCCTCGCGTTCTTCGTCTTCCAAGCCAAAATCACCACTTTTAAAGCGTGCAAACCACTTCTGGCACGTTCGCTCAGCTAGAGCATGCTCACCATAAACTTCCACCAAGATACGATGACTTTCGGCTGCTTTTTTCTTCATATTAAAGAATTCCCCGCAAAAACACATTATTTGGCACGAAATTCGACATTTTCAAGTGTGGTAAAAATATTGTTGTTTACGCTTCAAATAAAAAACTTATACTGACGTTTGTGCCTTACGACAGTAGCTCTCCAATGAATGTTTGGAAATGTGGATCGATGGAATAATAATCAAGTTACGCCATCTGTTGTAAAACCGCACGAACTTATTCATAGTCCTATTATAACAAAGCAAAAGCCTTTGCGGATTATCTTCGCAATCAGCTAACAAAACAGCGTCGTCTGTGTCACATATTGATATGTTTCCATTGTTCATTTTGTATCCAACCAATTGTCTAACCTCTGATACCATTGTGGGATCTCCAATGGTCAGATATCTACAGCTAACCAGCGCTGTTGATGTAATGGAGAAGATTGATGCGAATTAGGTTAGAGCACTGCCCCAGGCTGTCGAAGAAAGGACGACCCAGTGGCCTTAACCGTCTAGCTGTCAGACCCAGACATTAACAGAGAAAGCGCTCAATAGTCTTCTTCTCTGAAAGGTCCTCAAATTAAAAAAATTATTTATTTATTGCCAATTTTCTTGAACTTACTCTTACTCTGAAAGCAGTAGAACGTTATTCCATTTTTTGAAATATTGAAAATTCCATTTGTATAGGGTGCATTTTGTATTTCTCACGTCAAAATTGTATGCACAACAGAAGGTCTAAAAATTGCGTTCCATGCAAACCTATCTCCTGAAATGGTCCCCAACATTTGTAGGTGTTCGCAATGTATAAGTAAAGATCTCCAAATGTGTAAACATTAGTCTAAAAACTAAACTTTCATACGCACGTATCTTAGCCCGTTCGAATGTTTCATCTTCGGCGACCCCTGTGAAATTGTTTGCTTAAAATTTTACTGAAACATTGTAATTCTTCAAGTGACTTTCTTTAATAACCTTTCATTATAGTTGTTTTGAGAACGGGTCAAAAATGCCTACTAAAAGTTAGAGGGTTAGAATTTAGTACAAAAAAAGCCTAGTTAAATTCAACCACAGAGGCGTCATTTCAAAAATTTTATTAGGAGTACTTTTATTCGCGATATTTGTGATAAACTATTCGCATTTTCGCTGAATATTTTAAAACTTTATCCTTCGTAAAATAAATTCAAACTTTCTGGACTAGTACCATTTTCGGCAAAGATGGTCTGGGAGACATTCTCTTTCATAATTATTAGCATTTGTTCTTTTCAAGTAACCACCGTAGTACTGCGTAATTATTGTCGTTATTGATCCTTATTTAACAGGTTTGCCTTTAACACCCAACAAATATTTTTTTCGAATCTGCATATTAGAAATTGGAAAGTTTCCTTTAAGTTCGATTACAGTATATTATATATGACCTCTGATCTAACTAGCGGCAGTTCATACAGTTCGTAAACTGAATAAGCTTTGCTAATCAAATCCTTTAATTTGTAGAGAAAGCAGCGAGGCTGAGTGAATTAAGGTGCTGATCTAAGTAAGAGAAAACTTATGTCATTCCTACTCAAACTACTTACAAGCACTTATCTTTCACCCGACGATAGCTAAATAAATAAATAATAGGTAGCCAACACAAGTAAAAACTCGGCTAGCAGCAACTGCAGAAGCTATGTAGTGTGTATTTATTTATATATTGCAACAGTGCGTGTGAGCAGCGATGACCTCACATCATTTGCTCAGCTGCATCACAGACACCGCAATACAGCAGTGGAAAGCGCAATTGTTAACGAATGCTTACAAATATATGCACATGAATTTATATAATAAAGGGTTTTTCAAAAGACGTATCTAGATGTTGTTTTAAAATAATGATACTTTCAGATTTAATTATTTTTTATTCAAAATACGGCTCTTAACAACTATTCGTGAGAAATGGCATAATTTAAATGCCAACCATGATTACGTATACAGGTAGATTCCGTCAAATATGAATGACTATCTTTTGAAAACGTCCAGATATCGATGGTGTAGGTTGATCAGCAACAATATTCTCAACTGAAGTCCAGTTTTTGGTTTGCCAGTCCTTTTTCTATTCTCGACGGGACCTGTTTCTTAAAATTTTTTCTCCAACCTTGGACTCATTCGAACGATTATATCCACCAAAAGGTTCTTAAAGGTTGACCATTTTCATAATAAGTTTCAACAATTTTAACTACTTGACAAATGTTAAAGATGACATGAAAAAAAGACCATCTAAGAATTACTCACTACTGACTTCTTGGCGTCACTTTTGAAATACCCTTTATTTATATAAAAATATATGCACCCTTGTATGTGCAAACGTATGGCAGGTTGTTACAAGAGCTACTGCGTTACTTGTGGATTATGGTAAGTGAATAAACAGATTGACAAACAAGCTAACCACAGTCGGAACAAAAAAGGGGTGAGAGGTCAGCAAGACAATGGGTAAGACTGAAATGAACGGCAATGCTGACGCTTACGACGATGATGGGATGTGAAATGCAGTTGGAAATAGGCTAAGAAACAGAGTGCCGTACGACAGAAAGAGGGCACAACAACAAAAAATGTGAAGCAAGTAATTCAGTGAGAAGCGGAAGTGTGGCAAAGGAAGTGCGTTTGAATGATGCGAAGCGAACAATGCTGACGACTGACGCCAGCAGGTCAAACAATGCAAACATGGCCGCAAACAACACAAACAGTAAATGCACAAGTGCTTGTGTTGGCATGCACTGGTGCATGTGTGCGTGCATTGCGGGTGTTATGTTTGTTTGTGTGCATACAAATTAAATTGTGAAAAATTTTGTGGAAGTAATTCAAATGCATTTTAGGCCAGCGCGGCGTATGATCAACAAAAAAGGCAGTGGAGAATGAGGCAGCAGCTGCTATGAAAGAGAACAAGTATTTCAGTGGACCACAAATATAAATGTGTGCAGGTATGTGGTTTATTCAACACTGGCACTGTGCAGATAAGCTTTGTCGGTTAGTCTGATTGAAGGCACAATTATTCGGGGCGGCTAAATTAATGCGACTTTCACTGATAGGTAAACTAATTTTTTGAGCAGGTTATGGGATACTTTTTACATAGAAAATTCATTACTATATTCCGATTCATACTCGTTGTACTGAATAAATAAAAAAAGTGCATTTCCAAAAAACAAAAAAAAAAAAACAAAAACTTACTGGTTAGGTAATCGGTGCTCGAAACGACATATTTCGAAAAATCGTGTTACTGGTCCATTTTAGTACAATTCTTGCATATTTGTAGCTTAGATAGAAATTTATCCACCCGGAATTGTTCATGTTGTTTGGTCCAAATTCAGAATTGGTATGCTGTCTTGATGTAATTGACAGCCCACATCAGCTGGGGCTATTCAAAATTTGATTACGTCTATAGAAAACTCAAAAGGGCCTGCCAGTACTACTAGTAGAAGGACAAAGCACCAATAGAGCGTGCGTATAAGAATAGCGCACAGTAGTTGAACGACTTTGCCATGGTGTCGACCTTTCTAAACATGGAAAAAATTTTGTTGACACGAAGACAAGGAAAATCAACTACAAAATTTTATTTAAAATACTTTTTATTTACTTACACTTAAAAACAATTTCGTTAATAATATTAAAAAAAAAAAAACAAATAATGATTTACAACATATTCAACAAAATTTTTTCAATAATTGCACCTAAAATACTCTTACAAAGAAATTTGGATACCGCTCTTAATATAATATATTGGAAATTAACAACATAGTAAGATGGCAAAGACTGATGGTCTACAGCTCGAAAATTTAGAGTATTTTTATGAAGTTTTTTTACAATAAAAAAATGAAAAACGATATTTAAATTTTTTAAGATTTTTATTTAACTTCCGTTACATAGAAAAATGAAAAAAAGGTTTTAATTTAAAAATTCTAAAAAATGGCGCTGAAGTTGACCCTCGTGATAAATTGGACCTGTACGGTGTTGCCCAGTTTGACTCTTCTAAAAGGCGATTTTTTAAGAGCTATAGGAAAGTTTTTCAAAAAAACACACGTAGAATTCAGAAATTTAATTTTTATTTAAATCTATAGTACAGTCCATATAATTTAATGTTTGAAGATTATTTCATGCAAAGGTTGACTGCGAATGCGCTTCAAATGGTCCATCCGCTTAGTCCAATTTTGGTATACTCTTTCCAATGTTTCGGCCGGTATCTCACATATATAGTAAATGCTTTAATGTTGTCTTCCATTGCGTTAGTTGAAGCAGGCTTGTCTGAATAGACATGAGCTTTAACATAGAAATAAAATGTTCACCGAACTCGCCTCTCAACAAGTCCATTGTTACGCGTGCTGCGTGGCATGTGGCATCGTCTCGCTGAAGCCAGATGTCATGCAAGTCAAGCTCTTGCATTTTGGGCAAAAAAAAGGTTGATATCATTTCACGGTAGCGCTTACCATTCACAGTTACGTTACGATTCACAGCATCTTTGAAAAAGTACGGTCCAATGATACCTCCAGCCCATAAACCGCACCAAACTGTGACCCTTTCTGGATAAATTGGTAGCTCTTGCAATTCTTCTGGCCGATCTTCACTCCAAAATCGACAATTCTGCTTATTTACAGAACACGCATTTTTATAATAAAATTCAATGATTTGCAAGCGTTGTTCGTTTGTAAGACAATTCTTAGTTAAATTATAGGCCAAACTGAAGATGTTTGACAGTGAAACAAAACACGAAACGTGCGTCAGCTGTTTAACCCAACTGTTTAAAAAGATAATAGCTTAAAAATAACCCTTTATTTATCTGAAACACAAAAAACAAAAAAATTTGTATTCAGTGTGACTGTAGCTTTGTCCCGTACTAGAATAAAAAAATTAAAAAATTTTTGTGATTAAAATTTCCGACGATTCGGTTGAATATTTTTGGACAAGACCATTCCGAAAAAAGATGTTTCGAGATAAATGAGCTCTATCTAGTTAATGGGCTGTAGAAGCTATAATATTGGGAATTCCCGCATGAAATCTTCACAGTATATTCTTAAGATACTATACAATCGAGATATCGAAAAAACAAAAAAATCGATTTCTTTAAATTTCTATAACACCGGGTCCTCTTAACTATAGGTTATGTGAGCGAAGGAGAATCGAACTGTGAAATTTGAAAAGCATTCAAAAATCTTGACTTCCAGTTTAAAAACGAGTTTTGCATACCTGTGTGTACTAACAGGCCTGTCATTTAGTTGAATATCAAATAATTTGAAGTTTTTTATTGGTGTTAGAAATAAGAAGCTAGGACTTTCTGAATGGCATTTGAATTTTCAGTGTATATTTCCCTTTAAACTCAATATTTTTCACCTTGTTTGCGTTTTTTAAATTTCAGCTTTTTAATTAGAGTCTTGAGAAAATTTCAAGGTATGCAGTTTTTAACTCCTTCTTCAATGCTCATCAAGTGTGTTAATTTTGGACAATTTTTTTTCTTTGCATAGTAATTATATTGAGAATTGCCTTGTATGTGAGTATAAAGCACGTGTTCGGAAGGCTTTTATATGGAACGAAAAGTTCAACACCTCAGCGAAAAAACTAGCACCCTATTTTTTTCTACCAATATTTAAAAAAAAATTATTTTTAGAAGTTTATGATTTCGAGCTGACTATTAAAATCAAGAAATAATTAAATTGTCATTTACATCTATCTAACCTAAAAGGAAGGGTTCAATAGTACAGAAAATTCTTTCCTTGCAACTGAGAAATGTAGCAATTTAAATTGGAAGATCTCATTCAAGCTGCTGCCGTACCGCAGCCATAACCGTAACCATAGCAATCAGCTGTTCTGATCAGACATATGAGAGTAACTGTAAACGATTATATGGACCAACCCATAACGCCATAACCATAACCGTAGTTGAATGTATCTATTGAGTTTTGGTTTTTCCCCGTAACTATAAGCAGCTGTAAAATACTTTACTTTACTTTATAATATTTCATATTTCCGATAAAAATTTGGATATGAGAAATGAATGACGAAAAATTAATTGACTTAGTAAAAAAATTATTCGTATTTTTATGACAAAATGCAAATGTAACTAATTCTAATTCAATATCAGCTGTTTATGGTTACAGCATGACTAATCGACAAATGCTGTAATGTTGCGGCTAAGGTTATGGTTACGGCAACACTTATTGCACCTCTCAATAGGAATGGGCTATAAAGCTGCATACCTTAAATATTTTAAAATACTGAATAGAAATTTGCACATTTTGATGTATTTTTTTTTTTAATTTGTTAACTTTTTTTATTTTTTTTATTATATTGTAAAATGTACTATATTTTCAAAAATATAAAAGAAGTCATTGTTTAAACTTTTGAACACAGGTGCTTGTACGATAAGTTCAATGCATATTGCAGGCCCAAAACAAAAAATTGTATTTGGTGCAAAGAAAAAAAAACTTAAAAAAATTTTAAATAAAAAATTGAAATTAATTTTTTTGTTTACTTAAATTAAGAATTTTTGTATAGGTGGCTTAGAGGGAAAAGTAAAAGATTCGTATATCTGTATTTTTTTTTAACTTATTTGAAAAAAAAAACCATTAAAATATTTTAAATACATTTTTCTTAACGTTTTTTGCCCCAAAGCGCAACCTATCGGAAGTTTTTGGATTAAATAAATTCCAGAAAGAGGAAGACCTTTTGAAGGTTAAAATATTTGTATTTAAATTAGTTTTGGTATTTCAAATACTCATGGGCGACCTTGTAGTTTGCATGGGCGAATTTGTAGTTTAAATTGAAAGAAATAAACGCTTAAAATCATCAACCTGAGGAAACTGAGAAACCACTTTTCTATATACAACCCATGCTTGAAGAAAGACCTCTGAGAAAAATATTGTCTACCGTGTAAATAAATTGAAAATTCCACAAAACTTATAAAAGGGTACGCCTCTTCTCCCCGTCTGCAATATTTTATTATTATTTTATATTCTGAGGTAAAATATTCAATATTTACTACGGCAGTTTTGGTGAATTTTAAAGCATACATATTCACAAACAAATATACGTTAATATGTATGTACTGTACAATTCGGACGTAATCGTGGTTTTTTACAACAATTAAAGTATAGTAAAATGCTGAAGCTCTTAGTGAGGATTTCCTTGCTGCCCGCGAATGCGAACTCTGCTAGCCACAGTGCAGCTGGCGATGACCATTTACATTTCCGAAACCGAAAGTCTGTGCCAACACACATATGCACATTTACTATATATGGCATTTAAGTCGGCTTGCATATTCTGAATGTGCATACAAGTATGAGTATTAAATATATATGTATGTATATATGAATACTTTGAAGTACATACTCGTACAGACGATATTAATGTTACACATCTGTGTATACATATGTATGTACATGCGAAAAAAGAAAGCATTCGCACAACTGACCGTATTTATTTTGTAACTCACAGAAGTACCATATAACTTACATATGTATGTACATAAATTTTCCAAAGCAAAAAAAAAAATTCATAATAAAATATATGTTTGTATGTAATGCATGCATACACACAACACAATCTTTGGTGTTGTTTTTGGTGTCTCTGCCTGCGGCTACGGCCTCCAATCCGTTTATAATGCCTCTGTCAGCATGCGTCCATCCATATGTCCTTTGCTTTTCTCCCTTGGCCTCACCACTGAGTTCCTTGGCATGTTATGCACATTCCCACTCTTGTTGATGGTCATTTGGCACACGCAAACATACATACATTGACAATCCCAAACATGCACTTGTTTGTAGCTGCTTGAAGTCATTAATAATATCTGGAAATTTGTTGAATAATTTGTTACCGCTATGATAAATTCACATGAAAGCTGCGATTTCAATCGCAGCAGAGTTGGTTTATATATTTATTTTTAAGAATTTAAAGTTTTCCATTAAGAGGAACTCTAAAAAATTAAATTAGTGACGTTTAAATAACATTTGATGGTACTCTTTGACGATACCCGCTCTATGGCTGGGTATGAGCTGGTCATGAATGAAATTAACAGTTTAATTTGTGATCCATTTTTTCTTTCTTGGGTATTGAATTCTACCTTAAGAATACAGGCTCTTAGATTATAATCTATTATTGCTCAGCGTACTTCAACGGAAAGTCTCTCTCTTGTAATCTTTTGGAGCGTGTCTATGATCATGGCGCGGCCTGCCAGGAGATGCGGTGCGTCTAGCAAAGACGAAAGAAAGCTCGCATTTGTTATGATCGCGCAAATAAGTTCACGAGCCGTATATGCACGCTCATGCTATATTAGTTCTTTCTCGAGACATAGCTATGGGGTGCCTGGCAGAAGGCATAAAATGCAACGGTTGGATTACCAGAATAAAAATCATGCTGGAGTCCGATAAAGGTAAACGGCGGGCTGGGATATCAGCCCAAACGTCGATGGAAGAAGCGATCGGTGAGTGTATAAGCCGCGTCGCCAGCGACTGCACCTCTGCTGGGATTGGAGCAGGTTCTAGCTGTTGTAATACTACTGCCACTATAAGGAGTTGTGATGCCAGGGTCCCTGTAGACCCGGGTCGTAACTCCAACAACAACGCCAGCATGCTGCAACGTAGTGATGCCATAGTCCCAGTAGACTTTGATCACGAAAGCGACATAATGGAGAAGGTAAACAAACAGAGGTTCAAGGCTAAAGCGTAATACAAGGCGGCGATCAAGCTCTGCGCTCGTCTGGAAAACCGGACCGATCTTTCGAAGGAGAATAAGGATAGGTTGGTCTGAGCAACAGTCAAGTTTGAAGAATGTCGTGCGTACTTCAGGGACAAAAAAAGGTGTGAGGCCTCGGATACCAAGTTTGAAAACCGTATTGAGGGAGAGCTAGCGAGTAAACGGGAGCGATCAACGGAATACAAGAGATGGTGAGAGATTAAAGCAAAAGGATGATTCTACTGTCAATATAAATCCAAGGACGACAGCTAGAACTACCGTATTCCGGCTATGCCCAAAGCGAATGTTCTTATCCCTCAAGTGGTAAAGCCAGAAAATGAGCTACGGCTACTACAACAGCAGATCCTGATGTGCCAACGGGTGATTAGAGGGTGTTAAAGGTCATCAAGCCGGTTAAAGGCGAGGGACAAATTTACATCCTCCAAATCAGAAAGTTGGCCGAAGATATTTTATACCCACACTTCGGAAAAATATAGTTAGGCGTGGGGAGCGTGTATCCCCGCCTCAAAAACCGGCATCCGAAGGGCAAAAACCACAACACGCTAGTGACAGAGGAGATTGAGCAGGACCTCAGAAAATCCTTATTTCTTCTCTAAACCTTCGTGAAGGTGAACGGATATGGAAACCAGCCCCGCGATACAACCAAAGGCAAATGCTGAATATTCTACAAATTAATCTTCATCGCAGCAAACTGGCCTCAGCCGAACTTCTTACTCTAGAGGAGGACGGTTACGACATGGCCCTTGTATAGGAGCCATGGTTAGCCAATATTTTCTCAAAAAAGCATTCAAAAGAAGTAATAAAATATAACATAAGTATTTATAAGACAAAAACCATTCAGTTTTATTACAAAAAAAAAATTAAAAATTAATATATCTACAGGGAAAATTCAATCCATAAGTACAAAACATATAAAAATGAAATGGAAATTAGAAAAGAAAAATAAATTTGCAACTATTAATCGTTACTTAACAACAAGCGTGCATATTTCTTACGTACTGGACCAAAAATACTATCATCAGTAGATCTGTCAGATATTATGCCAGATATGTCCAGCCCATCTGTCGGGTTTGATTCCAATTACTAACGACTTCTGTTGATTTTTTCATTGTAATAAAGTCTGTTATCAGCGCTAGTTTTTTGCTTTCTCGAGTTCTTTATACAAGGTGGCGAAAAAATAATCCCCTAACGAAAAATGTATACCTTTTGTAAATGGTATCGTACGTCAGTTATATATGACTAGACAGCTGTGGTAACCAAACACAGCGAAAAGGTCAAATAAAAATTTTCCTCACTCAAAATTATTTGTTTTATCAAGTAAAAATGATTCAAAAACAAATTGGATGATTAATTTTGCACCACCTAGACGCGACCCAAAGATTGCTATGAAATTTTAATGGACAGCTTGTTTGTAAGAGGCATAAATAAGACAAGTGTTAAGCGTGTTCTGCGATTTTCTGCTAACGAAAAAAATTGATCAAAGAAGTTGCATCAAATTTGTGTAAAAAATTGAATTAAGTGCTCAAAAACACTTGAACACCTGAAATCTTAACAGTGGAATACGGTGAGAGTGCTCTGAGTAAAAAAAAATGTTTACAAGTGGCACAGTCTTTTCACAGAAAGTCAAGAAGATGTGAAGGACTACACATGGAAGGAGGACACATCAACAACCGATTAAAATGTTGCGAAGGTGAAGAAAATTGTTATGAAAAATCGTCACAATTAGAGAAGTTGTTGAGGATATCGGCATATAGGTTGGCTCATGCCATGCAATATTTTCAGAAATTTTGTTCATGAAGCGTTTGGCAGCGAAGTTCGTTCCGAAAATGCCGAATTTTGACCAAAACCAACGTCGCTTGAGCATCAGTAATTGTTGAAGGATGTCAACGATGATCCAGATTTGCTTAAAAGGGTCATAACTGATGACGAATCAGGGGTATATAGTTTTCGACATGGAAGCCAAAGTCCTATAATCCCAATGGAAGAGTCCAGGAGAGCCAAGACCAAAAAAAGCACACCAAGTTCGATCAAATGTCAAGGTTTTGCTTACTGTTTTCTTCGATTACTATGGGGTATAGCAACTTAATTATATGAGCATAAGTTTAGTTATGGTGAGACATATATTTTCCAAAATTTATTTCAACATCAGCGCCACCATGCCAGAAAAAGGGCATATTCTGCATTTCTTCTCCAATTTAAAATTTAGAACCAAAATATCATTTAACTCAGTTAAGAAATACAGGGAAGGAAGGTTTAATAAAAATGTGTTGTATTGTAAAATAATAAAATTGTATTATATAGTCCCCAAAATTATTACAAAGGTACTACATACCAAAAAGTTTTGACTATTTTCTTATTTTTGTTTTTAATCGCATAATTTACAAAAACTCGGCAATTTTCATCAAAATCTTCAACTTTTTAATGAGAATTTTCCTTTAAGTTGGGTACACAGTTTAGTAGTCAATTAAATTTTGTGTAGCAAAGTGTAAGTTTGAAGTCTGCCAAAATTTTCGTTCATTTTTGAGAGTTTTTTTCCTGATGATGATTTGCTTGTTTCGTCCTCTGACGTGCATTTATTATCAGGTCAGTCCATAAGTTCGTGCGTATTTTACCCAGAATTTCACTTTTGTATGATTTTGGCATACAAAAAATTATTCGCGGACCATAACGGAACTATTTATATGTTCTTTGATATATTGTGCATTCAACAAGTGATTTTAATCGCGGATAGAAGCACGTGTTGTAAAAAATAAAATGGAATCTTCGAACGCGTATAAGAGGCATATTTTGTATTTTTTTTATAAAAGCGGTAAAAATAAAACAACTGCTGCTGCAGACATAAACATTGTTCACGGAGAGGATACCGTGAGTGTAAGGACTGCGCGTGGTGGTTTTCAAAATTCCAAAATGGTAACTGCGACGTGGAGGATGCCCCGCGCGCTGGTCGTCCTGAAGTCTTTAACTCCGACGCCTTGCTCGAACTCGTGGAAGCTGAGCCAAATTTGACAGTCGATATGATAGCTCAGAGGTTAAATTCTTTGCATGGAACAGTTCACAGGTAGCTGGTTCAGTTGGGAAAGATTTCAAAGCTGGGAAAATGCGTGAGAGTGAATGTGTGTTCTCAGCTGCCGCAACGTCTTGAAAATGAAAGTTTTTTGAACCGTATTGTTACTGGTGATGAAAAATGGGTCCCTTACAATAACCCTGTTCACAAACGCCACTGGTTAGATAAAGATGAAACACCGTAACCAACTCCTAGAGATGGACTTCACCCCAAGAAGATTCTCCTGTCTATTTGGTGAGATATGGCCGGTATTGTTTATTATGAACTTCTGGAAGCAAATCAGATGATAACTGCTGATTATTATTCCCATCAGCTATCAAACCTGAATGAGGCACTTAAAAAAAAATCGACCGTCTTTAGTGAATAGACGCAAAGTTTTGTTTCACCACGACAACGCAACACCTCATACCGCAAGGCAAACATTAGGCAAGCTGAACGAGCTAATGGCGCATCCACCATTCTTTCCGGATATTGCACCTTGTGATTATCACCTTTTCCGTGGCCTTCAATCCCATATGAGTAAGAAGAGCTACTCTTGGCTCCAAGGACAAAAAATTTTTTGAGCAGGGAATTATTATAAAAATTTGCCTAAATGTTGGTAAGACTTTGTAAATAATGAAGGAAAATATATTATTGATTAATAAATATTTTAAACATATTTTTTATTAATTTTAAAACCACCTTTAAAAATCGCACGAACTTATGGATTGACCTGATATATGGAGAAAGTTAGGGGAAAATTATTATACAATACAAAAATAATTAGGTTAAACTTGTATTTCGTTTTACGGAAATTTAATGAACTATGAAATTGCATACCCACTTTTTTTGAATTTTGATGAAACACTTATTATATATTAATTTCGGTAGTATTTTAATTCTTAAAGGGCATCTAGTCATAATGTGTTATTCAAACAGAGGCATTAAGTTTTTCTTTTTTTTGTCGAAAGCGACGCCCATTAAGTTGTACAACTTCTACTCCCCACCTGAACTCAGCCACTCTTGCCGTAAAACTACTACTGGTTTTGGTGATAGAATCGCCGGCTTTTTATTTTCTTCCTTCGAAGTGTCTGAACGCACTAAAATTTATAATAAATCATATTTTCGGTCAATTGTGTCGATTCAGCCAGTTTCTGCAGCCGTTTCGCTACCATACACCCACAGACCCTCGCACTCACATATGCTATGACATTACAAATTCTTATAAATGCCAACACTTTTAAACACTTTTCCCTCTTCCTTTCTGCATTCTTAACTTTTTCCGCTTGCAACTGCATATTTGCGTACAATATTTGCTTTCTACTAAAGTGTTTTTTGTTGGTTGCATCGTTTTTCTCTTTTTTTTTGTTTTATTTGGTCTTTCTGAATATGAACTTGCATAAAGTTATATAAATATTTAAATGTTGAATGGTTGAGCGTCAAGTGGAGGGTTTAACATTTACACTGCCAAACGGAAGGATGGGGTATGTGGTGCAAGAGCAGGCGAAAGTTGTCTGTGCACATCCATATTTTATTCATGCGTTGCCAATGAAATCGATTCGCATATCATCAGCAGTTTTTTGTACGTTCTGAGTTTTTCTATATTTTAAAGTTTTTTTCTGTGAATATTACTTAGTTTTTATAATTTCCTTTTTTCTCAAATTTTCTCTACTTTTTTGCGCTTTTCTGCGCCATGGCAATGAAAACCATTTCAGCAAAAAGTAGAGAATCGAAAAAGTTCTTCCAACCCTACCGTTTTCAGTTATTTGCTCCCTTTGCTGGTAGCATTTGCAAATGAAGTGCCGCCTCGTTGATTGTGTTGATTTCGTTGATTCACTCAATTATTTATGTCTTCGAGTTAACACATGTGCGCCTGTATGTGTACATATATGTGTGGGTAAGCGAACTATATACCTGTACATACAAACTCGTATAAATACAACTGAGTTTAGTGTCTGCCAACTTTTTGCCATAAATACTTCCCTGCTTTTTTGGCGGATTCCCAACTTTTGGCAATGACCCACAGGAGTTTTGGCGTAATAATGTGAACGCTAATATGAAGATGGGCAAGTAAGTAGGTACACATGTGTATCGTAAGCAAGTGATGGTGGGTGTGTCATGACTGGCAATGATGAGGTGAATGCATTAGGAAATCTTTACTTGCAACACAACTAAAAAAAGCCAGCGAGTCATTTAAAAAATGCCGTGTGTTATAAGTATTGACATCGATCAATTGCGATTTTAAAGAACTTTATAAGTACGATAGAAACGATTGGAGGAAACCGTTAGTTGAAAGCCAACATGTAATATTTAGGTCTTTTTCTGATCAATAGGGTTGAACTGCTGGTTTCTCGGTGATTGCTCCTGATTTTTGCCGATCCCGCGATTCCGATGCTTTTACGATCCCGGAAATTTCGGGATCCCGAAATTTTTTAAGTTTAGTATTTTTTTGTTTGGTGACGAAATTTGATAACAATAAACGCTTTTCACTTTCCAAGAAACTTGTTTTAAATTACTTATTATTTACTATTTACTTATGTTCTTCTTAAGGGCTTGAGAACTTAAAATGGTAATAAAGGGAAAACTCAGTTTTATTGGGCAATCTTTAATATTTTTGTGAAGAAACAAGCATGACATTTATTTCTGTAACCGTAATTCGGTCATCCCTTAACACCCTTCGGTCAGTATCTCATGAATAACGTTAGTAATGTTGGCTTCAAATGCCTCAATTTGGTTTATCCACAAAGCGTTTAGACTTTGCATACCCCACAAATTAAAGTCCAAATGTGTGAGAGGCGAGAGATGGTCTCCAATGCAACATCTTTGAAAAAATATGGGAACACTTTTTTTTAAGGCTGAAAAGTTTTTGAAAGAACTTTGCATGTCCAAAAAAAATGTGTATGCTTTAATAATGGGTCAAAAATAAAATACTGAAAACAAAGCTTTTAAAGAAACATCCAAAAAATACCATTTCAAATGAGGTGCGAGCCTAAATCCTTGTGTGGTTGGTGGCCCAAACTATTCCACGGTGCGGCGAATTGCTTGCGCTTTGAAGCCTTAATAACGACCAACCTAATTTGTTTATCAATACCATATTTTGTTTACATTTATCAGGAATTAAAATGGCGCATTTTAATGTAAGTCCCGTAATCCTATTTGTGTTAAATTTGTAGGGAAAATAAAGCTTTAGATTAACTTGGAAGATGAAGATAAAATATTAGAAAAAAATAAGCAAAAAAAAAACATCCAATAACACCTGTATAAAATTCAGGATAAATTGTCGAATAAACGAAAGTCAGCTAACTAGACCATGATTAAACTCCCCTGCCTATGGGGACGACATCTATAACCACAGCACGCCCGGCAGACGTGGTTACCAAGGAAATCATTCAAAAAGTCCACGACATGATTTTCGCTGATCGGCAATTGAAAGTATGGGAAGTAACAGAGGCCATAGGTGTGCCGACTGGAACGGGAATTAATATTTGGCTATGAAAAAAGTGTCGGCCCGATGAGTGCCACGATTGCTCACAGCGCACATTTATCCGGAGTTGTCGCCGCCAAACTGCATGAATTGCATTATGAATTGCTACCGCAACGCCCGTATGCAGCCGATCTGACTCCCTGCGACTTTTTCTTGTTTCCTAAAAAAATTTAGTTCAAACGAGGAAGTCATAGCCGAAACAGAGGCGTATTTTGGCGAGTTTGGGAAATCCTAACTTTTGGAGGGGTTAAAAAGATGGTTGGAGTTTTGGGAGAAGTGTATCTTTCTTAAGGGGGACTATGTTGAAAAATAAAAAAAATTAAAATAAAAAAAATGGTGTCTTCATTTCTAACACGGGTACTTATTGCAGCCTCGTACAATAATATGGCTGGTGCCATTGCGATGTCATGCTGAATAATAATCTATAAGTGTGTACGAAATCTAAGTTAAGTTAAATTATGTCTAAGACCTGGCTAATTGAAGACTTAAAAGCAATGTAAACCAGGTCTGCTAAAGGATTCACGGCAGAGGCTTCATATGATCAGGTATGTATATTTATATGCATGTATTATATAATTTAAACCGAGATATGGTATCTCTTATTTGTTGATCACCTAATAAGCTTCACCAACTGGTGATTCTTACAGTGCAATTTCCTTCACAAACTCTAATAAAAATTTCAAGAATTTTGAGAGCGCTAAGCACCTTTGGCCTTTTTATTTGCTGCTTAAGGCCAATGTCAATTTGTTGGGCGCATAAAGCATTGCGAAGGACAAAAAACCATTATGAAGTCAAGCTCTTAATACTAAAAACACAACAAGCCGTGTACAACAAACACAAATACGAAAACAAAAACAAACATCGCAGAGTGTGAGGGAGCAACGGATCAAAGTTTAAATCACACAATGACAAGAGGGATTTGAGCACCGAAATTTATGTATACTCGTATGCTGGCAAAGAAAATAGGCAGTAAATGTCGTGGTGGAGAATGGCGTTGAACTCGTGCTAAAGAAACAAAAACAAAACACAAGTAAAAATAAGAAAAGCGAGATACAACACAACGTGGAGGGAGGTGGTTAGTTTGTTAAGGTCATAAGTAACCCAAAGATACAAATCTGCATGACACCTTTTTATGGCGATAAATATAATATCAGCTGTGATGAAATTTGTGGCACAAAGTGGGTGCTAGGGAGTTCAGCTCAAGAATGAAGATTAGTGGTGGAGTTCGCGCGGACTGCGCCGAGAATTGCAAATCCGCAATGATATGTGATAATGGAAAAATTCGCGAGGGTGAACTGAGGAGCGCAAAGAACAGCTAACCAACTGCTTTATATTATACTGAGGCAGTGAAATAGGTAGAATGAAGTCTTTTCCCCAAAATCTCAGAACGTATACGATTTTGTGAGATTTTACTTAGCGCTGTATTGAAGCTTTCATGCAAATATCTGTTACGCAATAATTTGACTAAACTAATGCAAGAAATACTATATTTGATTACTGTCTTTCATTTAAAGCCCTGGCGTGGTGCTAACTTGGGGAAACTGACTGAAAGTCATTTGTATTTGGTGTCAGCAGACTATACTCATGGACGCATAGCAGCAACTGCGGGAAATGAGTTGCCGCACAAGTGCTGAAGCAGAGGGTAGTGACGCGTAGTTGAAGAGGGAAGAGTTAGAGCGCGCTGTAAGACATTATAATTTAAATTTTGACAAACACACATACCCACATACATTTGGCGCTTTCAAAGCAAAGCTCTCATGGCTTTCACAATCCCTTTGCTTGTTCCCTTCGCCTAGCCCAAATTACTATCGACTATCGCCAATGTCTGTCCGCCAGAGCACATCATTTTCAGCTGCTACCACCCCCCTCTCTTTGTAACCAACCATTTGCGCTAAAATCCTTATGTAAGTAAATGCTTGCAGCCGTTAGGCAGTCGTGCAACATTTGCTTTACGCCATTTGCCATTCGCCGTTTACCATTTGTGGCGCGCATACAAATTTCATTCAATTTTGCATTTTTTTTCAACAAATGACACACAATTAATTTCTGTGTTACTTTCAATTTGCGTAAAAGTTTCAAATTCTCTCTTTGCTTGAACTAGAAAATGTTTTCTGTCTTATTCGAAATTCTCTTTGTTTCGTGCTAAAAATTGTGAAAAGGGCTCTGGAACTTTTTAATGCTTTTCAAAAAAATTGAGTGCGTTTCATTTCAAAAGTTTTTTATTTATTTATTTGGTGACAGTTTTGTATTTTAATTGATCATCTTCTTTAACCCTACACCGCATATGGGTCCATACATGGACCAGCAGTTTTGATTAAATTTTATTTCCCATTTGAGTATTATAAAATAATTCAAACTATTTTAAGCAATCAAATATATATTTAGCAACAATAAAAAGTAAAAAAATTGTCTATAAAGTGTCTAATTTATGACATTTCGCAGTAACTCCACTTTTGTAAAAGCGGGTGAAAAAGCAGATTTGAAGTGTGGGCGATTTATTTTCAAAAAGCGAAACAAAACAAAATATTTTCAAGCAGTCGATATACTCATCTTACTCGAAGGATAATATATTTTCCGCTTTTCAACTGTTTTCTACACTTTACAACTAAATCTTATAAATGGTTCCGCAAAAAACCAAAATATAAAATGTTTTCATTATTTTTATTTCAATGAACCCCTTTTATACACGGCATTTTTTTACACGATATTGAAATAACACGGTTCGGGGATTTCCTGTAACCCCCGGTATACCTTTGATGAACGAACCGTCGGTCGGCTTGTTTATTTTACGTATTGACGCTCAAGGGTCCTATTTTGAAGAATATTAGTTGTATAAGCCAAAAGGTTTAATAAAACTGCTGAAAAAAATAAGGCTCATTACTTTTCAATCAAACCCTGTAGCATCAGCAGACGAAAATGCTGCAAAAACTTTTCCGGATAAACTAGGAAAAATAATTGAACAGATCAAATATTTAAGGCCGGCGAAACGGGTTTGTCCTGGAAGAAAATGCCTAAAAGAACGTACATAGAAAAATCAGCTGGTGGTTTTAAAGCGGCCAAATATCGGGTGACGTTTTTCTTTTGCAGTAACGCATCTGATGATAAAATGTTAAAGCTTCTCTTAATCAACCAGTTCCTTATACCACGAGCTTTAAGAGGTAAGAGCATTAAACACCTTCCAGTTCATTTGATGGCGAATAAAAAGGCATGGATGACTGTTGATCTGTTTATAAATTGGTTAATTGGGCGGCCGCCGTAGCCGAATTGGTTGGTGCGTTACTACCATTCGGCAATCACAGAGAGAACGTAGGTTCGTGAACATTTTCGATTTCACTATCTGGAAACTTGCTTCAAACCGTAAATGCTGTTATTTAGCTTCCAAAGCCTACCGGAATCATCCGCATAGGCAATAAGTTGGTGCATGTAAATTTCTTCCTCAGGGTTTCCGTGCAAAAACGCGGTTCTAACAACGAATTGCGTTATCGTTGGGTCATGTTCATAGGATAATGCAAAATGATATGCAATGAGGTAAACTTGGCTACTGAGCTAAATGTTTCATCACAATCTATAACCTTGAATGTTCATAGGATAATGCAAAATGATATGCAATGAGGTAAACTTGGCTACTGAGCTAAATGTTTCATCACAATCTATAACCTTGAATCTTGCAATTACACTTTTCTCATTTCGTTTTTCTTTGAACAACCTTGTATTAGAAATAGTTTCTTTGGCTTACCAAGCCCCAAGTTTTATTATTGACTAAAGACTCAACCCCCTCGTCTATGACACCTTTCCATTGCGTTCTTAAGTCACCACTCATCGCTTTTTAGAAGGTTGTAGGCTCATAGCTCTGAGCTAAATATGTAAAGTTGATATCTGCACCATTTTTATCTCTTCTACTGGACATCGTGTGATGTCATCTTACAAATTTATTGTATTCTTTATCTTTTGTATTCGCATCATGACGACTTAATAAAACGCACTCAAATTTGTTACAAATAATGCACCCCATCTCATTTGGAATCATCACTTATAGTATTGAACTGCGCGCACTTTTTTATGTTAAGACTAAATTTCCGTCCGCTCCTCTGAAGCTACAATCTATAGCTCTCATTGGGTATGACTTGGTTTTATTATTAGCAGGCAACCGGCAAAAAAATAAATTTATTGACGTAAGTTATATGCCTAGTTTTAGTTCTACGCATCTAAAGTTTCGGCTCCGAAAAACGTACATTCTCCAAGATCCTCACTTTTAGTACAGAAACTCGCACTTAACTAACTAAAAAATTGCAGTGTTCCGATTTAAATAAATAAATAAAAAATAATGGACTCTTCTTTAAAGCAAAGTTTAAACATTGCCATATTCGTAGTCTATCCAGGCTTCCTTAAGACGAGCAATAAGAAGCAACGGTGTTCACTTTACTTTTTTAAAATGCATTTGACGACCTTTATGTTTGCTCGTCATAAATTAAATTAAGTAAGAAAAACAGTAAATAAATAAAGTAAAACAGCCAGTTAAATAACGTTTAAATGCTCCATTAAATCTAGCCGGTAACTATGCATACCCCTTCCGAAGCTAATTTGCCCCTTTGCCTCATCGTAAGCCACCGCCACCACACCATAAAATAAACCGGACTCATTAAAAATTTAACTATGCTGTGTGGTTAGCAGAATTTTTTCCCACAAATGAATTTTTTTTTATAGGCTGCAGCTGAGCTGTTGAACGGTGTGTTTGCGTTGAGCCGCTTTTTGCAGCAGCAGGCGGAGATCTGCGGGCAGATATTTAATCGCATGTAAGTATGCAGGCTTTGGGATGCATATATACTTATATTTGCGTTTGTGTAGTAGTGTTGGGATGCATAAATACAGTAGGTCACATAGGAGTGTAGGCACTATTATACAAGAACGAATTTGCTTTTTTTTCGGACAAATCATACATTTGTATGCTGAACTTGGCGTTTCAATCGGTGGATTTTGCACTTTTCAGCTTAGTGGATGGGATAAATGACAGGCGGTGGCACAAATACCGATTCAGAGTAATGGAAAACGTTCTTACCTTCCCAAGAATTATCCAGAAAGGTAACTGAACAGCAAGCTTGAGCTCACGTGAGTATCAGAGCACTGTGGTATTCAGGGTAACGAACTGTCTGATAAACTGATCTTCAACTCATCCTAATGCGATTAGAATCCATTAATGGTCGAAATTTTACAGGGATCGTTAGGTACATTCGGGATTTTGTTATCGAAAACGTAGTGATGATTGGTGCAGCTGCGCCTGCAAAATAACAATTTATTTTTTAAAAATAGGTCGACCACCGGTGCATAGCGGGATTCCTTATCAAGCTGAGAAGGAATCAGACCAGTATATGGCTACTATAGTTATCAGTAACCACCTCATATGTGTCGCCTTTTTGATGGCAATCCAGAGCAATTTCCGTATTTATCCGGCAATTGAAAGGCCATTTTGGCGCAATTTTAGGTCAGGTGTATTAAAAATGGATCGATTGAATTTTTTCTGCTTCAACAGATTCCATAGATTCATTAAGAAATCAGGAAAATTTGAAGAGGAATTAGCTTTGTAACATCGCCTTTATTTCCCATCTACATGTCTTTTGTCTGACTCAAAACTATCCATTTATCGAACTTTTCTGTGTCTGACGACAGATGGCGCTGCTGCTGAAAACTTATAAAGTGCGATCAATTTAGAGGCATCGGATTTTAAATTGAAATAAAACAACGAAAATTTAATTTCACTGGGCACTCTTTATTATTTTTGTGTAGAAACATTCTTGACATTTATTTTTCAAAGATAACGGCTTTCAAACTACGCCGTATACACCAATTTTGAATGACTCGCTGTAGAACTTCGGTCGGTATATCAAGAATAACTTTAGTAATGTTGGCTTCCAATGCCTCAATCCAAGTTGGTTTGTTCACAAAGCATTTCGACTTTAGAAAAGTGTGATATCACACGATCTTGGTGGCCAATCCACTGGTTAGAGATGAGAGATAAATCGCTCACCGAAACGACGACGGAGTAAATACATTGTTTCACGAACTGTATGGCAAGTAGAGCCGCCTTCCTGGAGCCAAATGTTGTGGAAATCACGGGCTTGGATTTTTTAAATTTTCAAAAAGTCGTTTATCATGGCGCGATAGCGTTCGCCATTCACTCTTACATTGGCACAAGTCTCGTCTTTGAAGAAATATGAGCCGATGATTCCTCCAGTCTATAGATCGCACTAAACGGTTGTTTTGATAGGATGTAATGGATGTTCTTGAATGGCTTCTCTTAGGTTGCTTTTCAGCCCAAATATTGCAATTTTGCTTATTGACGTAACCATTAAGCCAAAAATGGGTCTCATCGCTGAACAGCATAAGTTGGTCTGAGCGCGCGATGAACACTTTTCAAAGAGCGTCGATTGTCAAAATACCATTGTACGATTTCCAAACGTTGTTGAGGTGTAAGTCTTTTCATGATGTATGCTGAAAAAAAGTATAAATGTAGGTTGACAGTAGTCATGCGTAATCTGCCAAAAACAAAAACCCTATTTGAAAAGGTACCTGCAATCTGATCATCCCTTATTATCTTCGCATACTAAGATCTGTCAAACGACGCCGTACTGAACTTAAAATTGATTCAAGTTTTAAGTTGTATCACATTTCTTTCATGGTTCTTGGTAAGTTGGAACAATTGCAAAATCATGCATAATCGGTTTGTATTTTTCGGAGTAAAAAATACCCAAAAGAAAGTTAAAATATATTAGTAATCAGAACAAATTATTTTAAAGAAACTAACTGTAGTCATACATCTGTTCTTGATGGCGGGAGGCCAGACTTCATGAATTTGACTAGGGTTAATCATTCTTTGAGTTATTCAAATTGAAAGGTAGCCGTAGATTTCGCCATATTTCAATAATAATACTCACCAAATTTCAGTTGCCAGATAAAAGGCCAAGCCTAAGTCACTCACTCACTTCGACTTTTATTGATGTTTTGAAATGGCATATTGCTTTCTTAGGGCAGCTAGCTTTCTTGTTATGGAATACAGGGCCGCCTCTCTCATAAGGCTCTAATAGTAATGTGCGAGCATAGTGAGCTGCTATTTTCGTTGGGAACGCTTTCGCATGCAGCGAGCGTTGATGAAACCGTTTCTGTGTTCGTTGCTACCTATATTTTGAATATTAAGCTCAAATATAAGTAAAAAAATGCAATTTCAATCACATGTTGCATTGCATTTTACAATAGAAGCCGAACAGCAATTTTATTTTTTCGCTAAACTCAACGATTTTCTTGTTACCAAAGATATATTTTGTGACATCAATGAAGGTGTTCCATGATTTTTTTCAGTAACGCTGAAAGTAGATAGAAAGTCTTCAATCAGCTTTATAATTCTTAGACCTACGAAAACACCCCCTGTGATTTGCGTCTCACTAAGCTCTCGAAATTTTTGCTTAATATAATAAAATGCAGAGCCATCTTTGCTTAAGCGTTTTGCAACATAGTGAGTACCAATTTCATTGGAGTTTTACTATTGTTGATACAACGTTATACAGGTTAAGGATTCCCGATCTGCTACACTTAAAAAAATTAATGGGCTAGCCGCCCAAAAGAAAACAGAAGTTACTAAGGATCCACTCTTGTTTACAATTTCAATCTTAAGACTAATTCTGCTTTCCAGCAACCCGTCCCGAACATGACTGTCTGCTTATTGTAGCCGTATGGTTTTTTATGAGGAGCTTCTAGTTTTAATTGCTTTTTTTTCATTCTGCTTTGAACTCACTATTTAAATTTGTATAATGTCACCAACATCACTCTTTAGAACCCAACGATTTAGTACTTTAGTATAAGTACTAAAGTTTAGTAGTCCAGTAGAGAATCTACAGTCGCAGAGTTGGTACTAGGAAAAGTATACAAGTTAGCAGAGACTACTTTAAAGGTTAGATGATACATATAGACGTATATGAAATCCATTGGTCCGAGAGATTTTAAAGCGCTTTAGAATGCCGCAAATTGTTCTTGTTGCATCTCATACACATCAAACACATACATAAAAATGTGTGCATGTGTATGTGCACACATACATATTCGCCATTTGGGACATGGTTACAGTCACACAGGAATTAACGAACAGCAATGGACCAGCATCGCTCACCTTTATGCGCAATACGACAAACGCTCATGCGTATCTACATACATACCTATATACGAATGTGTGTGCATATTTAAATTCTTTTTATATGGCTGCGGATAGCCAACATCTACTAAATACTTATTATGGAGACACTAAATTTGTGCATCCAGTTGAAAGGGGCTAATAGGTATCAACATAGCTCAGCAGTTGTGTGTATGTGTAAATAAATCTATCCATCATTTTTAAATACACGCATAGAATATACATATTTAATGTATATATTCATTCACTTTTATTTTGATTACTCTTTTCAAATGTTTAAATAAAATTTAATTTATGTATTCACACTTTTGCAAACAAAAAAGTTCTTATCTCAGTATTGCATTTGGATAATTTATTTCGTTTATAGTCTGTATGCAGCGGAAAATTACTGCATTCATACAATTTTATTTACACACATACGAGGGTGGCTTAATAAGTTCCTGAAAATTGAATTAATCATCACTGTCGTCGGCAAAACAAAAATTTTATTTTTCAAAATAATCTGCTCGATATACTGAGGGTGTTACATACGTCCAGCAGCCCCAAAAATGCTATAAAATAAAAACTGTTTTTAGAAAGGATAATAGAAATAAATATAAAACAAATGTATGCATTGTGTATTAGTAATTAAACTTTTTAAAAAAATTATTTTAATTTTTCTTTACAAAAATTAGTACATAAAAAATCACGTGACCCAAAGTATAATGAAAAAAAGTTGCTCCACGGTCTGCATCATTTCTCCTTGAAATGTTGATGGATCTGTAAAAAGTAAAAATTTCTTGTAGAATAAAGCTGTAGTTATAGTCTGTGCAGCTAGATGTTTGAATTTCGAAAAATTTTGTAATTTATGGCATTTAAAAAAAAAGTATGCGTTTTACGTCATAAACGTCACACTTGAATTATATTTATAAAAGTTTTTATTAAAAGTATCTAAACCAATTCTATAGAAAAACAATTTCAGCTGTAAAGAATAATAATCTGTAAAAAATCGATTTTTTGAAAATTCTGGACGTATCATAGTGCGGCCGATTCCCGAAAAGCTGCCCAAAACTCAAAAAATTAAGTAATTGATTCAAAATTTCTTACTCGGGGGTTGTCGGGGTCGCTGATTACGAATTTCATCTTAAAATTTTGAAAATCCACCCCCTTCCACCCCTATTGGCCACCCCCTCACGTAAAATAGCGTATATTCAAGAACATAATCAAGATGCATGTAAATTTATATGTTTTCGGGGTCGCAAGGTAGCAAGTGGTAGCAGCTGAATCTTGTTTTATTCAGTAACCATTACTTTTTTGAGTAACCTTTAATAAGTTTCAAAGCAGCATATGACGGCGTTGTATTACTATACAGTTTGAAAACTCAAATTTTATAAAAAAAATTGCAAAAAATGTATCTACGTATTGCTGCAGCTAAAAATTTTGTGTCGAGGTATTGATATGTACTAAAGATTTCTCGTATTTTACTAACCTTCCGAAGATGATTCCATTTGGTTTTGTTCAATTTACTCCATTACAAAATCTTTCAAATGTGTACAACTTTCACTATTCATCGACAGTAATACGATGCTCAAACGAAGGCGACGTTGCGACTGAAAATACAGAGGATACTTAGGGTACAGGACGTTGCTATGAATGGTTTTCACTACTCAAGGCATTACTGTAGCCAACCCAAAGACAAAAAAACTCTATCTAGAAACTTTTTTTTCGACTTTCGACCAGCTTTTTGGGAATCGGCCGCACTGTGCGTATGTACCCCTTAATCAAATGATTATTCTACTTTTTTATAGCCGCCAAATAATACTCATGATTTCTCAAAACCCTCTAATTACCTACATTCGACATACAGTAGTGAACATAACTGAATATGTGATGATTTTTTTTTTTTCAATAAATATTTACAATGCTTTTGAGTACTGCTCCTTTTTTTTAGTACTGCTCCTTTCTTAACCAAAACCACATAAACCAACTTTATATAAGTTTCAAACTTTTTAATTTCCTGAAAATTTTAGAGTATGCAGCTTGCAATGGGCTACAGCACTTTAATTAAAAAATGGTGTTTCAAGCTATTAAAGCATCGCTTTTAACTTTGTGCAGTTTGTCTATATAAAAAAATTGGGACATTCGTTGAATGGAAAAAGTTTGGTGAAAATTTTAAATTCAAATTTGAAAACAGCCCTCTATACTTTATGCATACTATACAAGCGAATTCCTTGTGGAAGAATATGCACAGAGCATTTGCGGAAAAAAATAAGCCCCACTTTCCATGAATTACATTTCTTATATGAAAAAAAGAACCACAGGAACTATCAAGAATAAGATTTATTTTTAACCAACGAAATTCGTTAGCTGCTTAATATTTGCTCTTTATTGCACAAATATTAATGGATTATAAAATTGCATACTCGAAATTTCTCTAAAAATTCGGATCAAAATGTTAAAAATTCAAATGAAAATTTGTTGAGTTTTTATAAATTCTTTATAAAGTTTGAAAACTCGATTCATATAGTTTTGGTTAAATAATTAACAATATTAAAAAAAATAATCAAATTTTTACTCGAAAGACCTCGTCAATATTATGAAAAAAATCCTCATGTACTCAGCAATGATCACTACTGTGAATCCTTTATAATACGTTCAGATGATCTACTTTTCGCGCTTAACTCAAAATCCGCAATTAAAAAGCGCGATTTCTCATACAAAATTTCTCTCCCAAAATCTAAGATTATAAAATAATCCTAGATAATAACGATACTTTTTGAGGTACAACCTTGTGTTTTCTGTATTATCGATAATTATTATTACGAATGTAAAGAGAAACAGCAAAATAAAAACTAAATGAAGTGGATGCCGGCAAAGAAAACAGGTCTGTAAACATAATTCTAATAAAAGTTTTGTTAAATATTATTATATTAATTAGGGATTCATTTTACAGAAAAAAACGTGTGTCCATAAACGTTTTGTCCTCTTATTACTTATAATAAATTGTAATATAGAATATCTCATGCGCATTGCTGCGGTAATTTTTTGCAACCTCAGTAAATGTCGCATACGGATTTCCTTCAACTGTTTATTATTAGCAGCCAATTGCGCATTTAAATTAGCTATTCCTTCTCCTTGTATTTTCTTCATATCATTAATAATAATTAAAGAAACCAAAAACACCGAAATATTTCACCAAAATAATTTCTATGAAGAAAAACCTCTCACAACAGTATTGACAGCTTATTGTCAATTTTGCAGGTAATCTGCCATATGTGAACGGACACA
The DNA here is from genome assembly GCF_027943255.1 of Anastrepha obliqua. Classification (NCBI taxonomy): domain Eukaryota; kingdom Metazoa; phylum Arthropoda; class Insecta; order Diptera; family Tephritidae; genus Anastrepha; species Anastrepha obliqua. The sequence continues at coordinate 57,897,766 of NC_072893.1, read as the reverse complement.
CATTAATTTGACGGATTTATAGGTGATTAATGCATATGTGAACGTATTAATAACAACCGAGATTTCATCGCATTTCGAAACAATATATTGAAGAGGAGAATAAATTTGAAAAATATGTTGTATGCGTCAGCAATTTGTAACCTAATTTATGCATTTGCCATTGCGACTGCGAACTTTTGAGACGATGTGTACTCTGGGTTGAAGAGGCATTTTTCCACCGCCACATTTGTTTGTTTCTGCTTCAAATTAGCGTAGTATCCAATGGCTGTGGTGATCGTTTTACCATTTTCATGGTGATCGATGTGCGCAAATTCTTAAATGGTTTTAGCAAGAGCTTTCCGCCCGACAGACTTCATAACTAAATAAATATGATCAAAAATATTTCTACAAATGTTTAAGCCATCTGCATAGAGCAGAAAGTTTGAGTGCTTTAAACAAGTTCCTATGTCATAAAAAAAAGAAAAAAATAAAATAAGTGGGCCAAGAATACTACTTACTACTACAAAGACGACTACTACTACAGGGTGGCTGATGAATTTTGCTACATTAAGAAACTCAAATAACTTTTTTTTTAGTGTATGGAATTCATTTATTTTTTTTTTTCAAGTTGAAGGTCATTAAATTTTATTAAATATAGCTTAACTAGTTTTAAAAATAATTGAATTTAAATGCCCCCTATGCTCGTTGACACAAGTGCGGCATCTTAGTAAAAAGTTGTTCATTGCTGCTTTGAGAGTTGCGACAGGAATAGCCGCAATTGTTGCCCGAATGGATTGTCTTAGTTCATCCAAATTTGTTGGCTTTGTTTTATAAACTTCTTGTTTACATAAACCCCACAAGAAAAAGTCAGGTGCAGTAAGGTCAGGCGACCTGGGGGGCCAACGAAATTCGGAGTTTCTTGAAATCAGTTTATTGGGAAATTTTCGTCGCAACTCTGTCATAACAGTCTGGGCTATGTGAGACGTTGCCCCATCTTGTTGAAATCACACAGAATTGAAAGGAATTCTCTTTCGGCGTAGTTCTGGATAGAAAAATTCTTTCAGCATTTTCAAATAACGGTCTCCAGTAACCGTAACGGTGTGACCATTTTCTTCAAAAAAATAAGGCCCGACAATACAGCGTGAAGAAACCGCACACCACACTGTCACGCGAAGAGGATGCAATTCCGTCTCGTGGAGTATCTTTGGGTTAGAAGTACTCCATATTCGACAATTTTGTTTGTTCACATTGCCGTTTAAATCGAAATGGGCCTCATCAGACATGAAAAGGCAGTTTAACATGTTTTGGTCTTCTTCCACCATTTGCAGGATCTTCTGGCAAAATTCCAAGCGAATCGGCAAGTCTGCTGCATTCAGTTTGTTAACCATTTGAATTTTGTAGGGAAAGAAGTCTAAATCTTTGTGCATTATTGCTTGCAAAGACTGTCGGCTGATACCAAGTTGAGCAGATAAGCTTCTTGTTGAAACCCTTGGATTGCTTTGTATAGCTGCAGCTACAGCAGCGATCGTTTCCTCCGTCCGAACTGGTGGGTTTCGATGATAAGGCCTTCTTGCGACTGTTCCTTGCTCAGCAAAATTATTCACCAGTCTCATTATGGTCCATCTGCTCGGGGGATCGCCGCCAAACATCCGCCTGTACTCTCTCTGTACCAAAACTACGGACTCCAGTGCGTGATAGCGGCGGACTATCCAAATTCTTGTTTGCGTGTCCCAGTTATCCATTTTAATAAATTTTAAAGATCAATCTGCAAATTAAAACAAAAATGGAACAGATAACTTAAAAAGAAAAAAAGTTATTCAATTTTTTTTTTTGGTAGCGGCTTTCATCAGCCACCCTGTATTACTTCATTTTCAACTTAGACGGTTCTATTGAGCTAATCCGGCATAAGAATACTGATTGGAGCCCTAACCGTTCCAACTTGTGCAATAATATTGTTACGCACAGTAGAAAGTCTTTCGAGAAATTAGTGTGGGTTGTATCGACTTGACATACATTTTAGACCGATGAAACACAAAACTGCCTAAATTAAGCAATTTTCATGCCTGTTGAACGGCCATAGACAAAATCTTGCTAGCGCGGGTCCATTATTTTCTTCGCAGCAAGAACTAATTTTTCTTTGATTATTTTCAGTCGACAGAGAAAAGTTCCCTAATGCCTCACAAACATGTATTTAGTTTGCGTTATATTTTTCTCGACAACTCTACTGGCTACTAGGAAAACCATCACACCTAAGCTTATTTAATATGCAAATAATATTTAGATAGGTAAGTCAATAATAAGAGCGACATGAACATCCGGACTAGAAATATGAGAAGCTGTCAGTAATTCAAACCTACAAATTATACAGTGAAGTCAATCTAAGATACTAAGTACAACAAAAACGCAGATAGGTACATAAGAAATTGCCATATTCACCACGACCTCGGCAGAGACACAGTCACTGGAACAGTGAATAGAAGCAGCAGTAAGCATACACATATTTTACGACTACTAGCGCACTAAAACCTAAAAATTGAGCTAATACCGCGAATAGAACTTCAACCAAGAAGACTAAAGCGCAAAACACCCACAGATATCGAGGGTATTTTAATATGAATATGTTTATAGAAATCCATGTTATGGTTAGAAAAATTATATCTAACTAAATATCACTCCATTGACTCAATCGAGTGAAGAGATTCCGAACAACAATAGATGAAGAAAGATGGAAAAGAGGTATGAAACCTAGCCCCAATATGCTTAATATATTTACTGATGGCTTGAAAATGATGGACGGAGTAGGTACAGGGATTTATTGCGCAGAGCTGGACATCAGGCGGTCAATTAAGCTCCCTGAGCATTACAGTATTTTTCAAGCAGGAGTCTTTGCGGTAAGAAAGGCTGCAGAAATAGCACTAGCAAGGATATCGACCAATTCCCACATAAATATAATACGTTAACAGTCAAGCGGCAATAAAGGCAATAAACTCATATGAAATTGCATTTAAAAACGTTCGTAGGACCAGGGAAGCCATAGAGAGACTAGCCGCAGACAGACGGTTACACATCTATTGGGTACACGAACACAAGGGCATTGCAGGAAACGAAATTGTAGTTGAAATTGCCAAATGCGCTGTTTACATACAATTCGAACAAGAAAACGACATACTGAAACCTTTAAATACAGACATGAAAACACGGATAGAAAGGAGGTGAAATGATCTAGCCACTTGTAAAACCGCGGAAATCATGCGCACACAGAATGCAGACAAATACGCCAGATTCGTACTAGCCCTGCCTAGAAAGGACAGCAGAACTATCGTGGATATACTGGATAGACATTTGATAGCGGCACACACTAGAAGAGAACACTAGAAGAGAACACCTTCTATGTTCTTGTCCTGCATTAGCTAGAACCCGAATGAAATGTATCTCGGGGTTAGAGCTTCAAAGCTTACTTAGATTCGTAAAAAACGCAGGATTTTGACAAGAAGCCTGCTACAAGGCAAAGTAAGGGTCATGCTCCATCTGGTACCACTAAGGACCAATAATTTATAATGTAATTAATAAAAAATTAAACATTTTCCTGCACAAAAAATGTTGTTGGCTGAACATACGAAATTCACTTTTTAGAATACAATACGAAAACGCATCTAGGCGTCGGTTTCAAAAGACTGTTGCAGCAAAATATTTCGCAGGCGAGAAGATTTCAGCACATTCTTCTGGAAAATAAATGCTTTTTAATAAACAAAATCTGGAATGGTGGCAAGACCAGCTGCTCTAATTTTTGGCGACATTTTGATGCACCCTCGTACTTTTAAATAATTATTCATCAAATCGAATTCATTGCAAATGTGGAAAATTAAAGCATAATTAAATTTAGTTTTTATTTACCAATAACTCATTCAATTATATTATATATATTTTTTATTGCACATGAGTGTGCACTCTCACTCACACATTTCTGTGCAATTATGAAGGTATTATGATTAGTGATCATATTCAGCGTAATTGAAAATTATTACAATTTAAACAATTGATTTACAAAACTTTGGCACGACATGAACGTACGCAAACATTTATGCGTGTGCCTCAAAAAATAACCATCTAAATACGCATGGGTGTAAATTCCCTATCGAATAGTCGCCTAATAAATAGTGGCTTCTATTCGACGGCTTAATTCATCCAGTTGCACTTCTGCAGTTGGTTTTCCAAACATTGCAGTATACAAGGCGTAATACTCGTACGGGTTTTAAGCGCTTTGATAAAATATTAACAGTATTTCCAAATAATATTGCATTATTTTCCCTGGTGGCGTCTCATTTACGTATGTAGGTGAAAATGTGTAAAAATGTATAATTTTACAAAATAATTTGTTTGCATTGCAATTATCACACTGTGTGTGTCTGTAAGGATTTAATTAATATTTTCGATGCTAAATTCAATTCTATGAATTGTTGAATAACAACTACATAACTGACCGCTTTTTATAGTCAATGCATAAATACATTGGGGTAATGTCGCTCAGTTTGCTTGTTTGTATGTAGTTTACAGAGTTTAGCAAACTGTACTCTGATACTCAAAACAACTCGCTAAACTCAGGGAAGGTTCACAAGTTTGTGGCGATGGGTAGAGATAATCCGAAAAATCGTAGTTATGGTCCGACAAATTCATACTCAAAAAATATAGTATTTATTATTATTATTTATTAAACAAACTTTCGATAAATAAAATAAAGCGCACTCCAAAAATATTTCTTAAGCACGCATTATATTCCCTACGATTTGAGACCCCTGTTCTATTAAATAAGTTTCGGCTAAAGCTAATTAATCTGGAATCTTTAGAACACAGAAGAACAGGCGCATCACTTTCCTTTATTTTCAGTGTTATTAATGGTAACATTGACTGCTCAGTTCTACTTGAGCGGATAAGCTTTAATGTTCCACAAAAAAGTCTGCGCAATGTTTACTCCTTTTATGGGCAAATCCTTAAGATTAAATTTGCGAACCATTGCTCCCGAGCTTGGAGACTATAATTTAATATCCAATTCCAGCCTACTTGATCTCATTTCATGTACCTCTAATTTTATAAGAATTTTAAATTGAGTTGCTTAATATTGACTGCTTATTTTTTAGTTGCAAATTTGGCTTGTTTTTCATTACAGTTTTGTCTAGTCCCTAAGGTAATTTGTACTGTAGATTATTAAAATAAAATAAAAAAATAATTAAATTATAAATTAATATGTTTAAAGTACCAAGCCTATCGGCTCAGTCAGAAACATTGAAATAAGAATAACTATTTTAGCAGAAAATGGATTCGCCACTTGTAAACTACCATCAAAAGCCATCAATAAGGTAAATACAAGTTGGCAAAACCTCACAACATGTGAACTGAGCAGACAAATATGGCCGAAATGGAACCGCGGTCGATAAAAAAGCTTGTGTTTAACAGAGAAGCTATAAGCAACATGAAAGGGATATTAACTGGTCATTGTTTAATAGGCAGAAGGTTAGGACTCCGGTACTTCGATTTCTGTAAAAGCTGTCTTAATACAGAAGAAGAGGAAACAGTCAGACATACAGTCAGACACACACTCACTTAGTGAAAGCTTAGCTATAAAGAGGATCCGCACTCTTGATTCGGCATTTTTAACTGATGTAGCGGGCATAGCTCATCTAAAACTAACGAAGCTTAGCTCGTTTATTAAAGCTACCGGATGGCTTGAAAAGGAACCCATAGGGTAAGGATAAGTTCCAGTGGTATCACAATGGACCTACGAAAGGTCTGAATGTGACATTGCGACAGCCACCCTACCTACCTACCCTAGTGGTAAATATTTTCAAATACAGAAGAATTTTCTCCTTCTTTCTTCTTCTTTATTTTAGGACCATATCCTGATCAATAATTAATATAAAATATTTATAATTGTAAAAGGTTATTATTAATTCTCGGTAGACCTTGATATCCTTCATTTGTGCTATCGTTAGGGGACGTCCGGGTGACCTTGCCGTAAGTGGATGGTCAGGCATGTGCTTCACATGGTTTTTCCACTCTATTCTGCGTGTTCGACTCCACCTGACAATGCCTTTTATATTGCGTACCAGGATTCTGCAGATGACGTTTATGATTGATCGCATTGCCGCCATTTCCACTTTATCCATAGCAGAACAGAAGGCGAAAGTTCGATATATGAAAAGAGAGGACAAACACCCAGCCACAGAAAAGTGAAATAATTCGCTCTTATCTGCAATACAAAATTGCTAAAGCGACAAATATTTTAAAGTGACAGAACCAAAATCTCTCAACCCTGCTACTGTAGGGCATTTGGTAAAGCAAAAATATATATTAAAATCTTCTGCAATTGATACCGCGTGCATACATATTACTGGAAATATATCCAAAGCATTGGGTCACAACATTTCTAAAGTCGCAAATTTTCGTAATTCTATTAAGCGTCTCAGAATGCAAGATCGAAAACTTGATACAGTATCTGGGTTGGGCATTTTTGCACAACCAATTTCTATTCAGTGGCCGTTAATATGCAAAATGAATTATGCAAATACGAAAATTTATTG